>NW_027185764.1:49696639-49734190 GCF_028583685.1 Petaurus breviceps papuanus | reverse complement strand
ATAGATAGATAGATAGATAGATAGATAGATAGATAGATAGATAGATAAGGTAGGGAGAAAGAGAGAGAGAGATGATTTAAATTTTGACCCTCAAAGGGATAAGCTTCAATTGTCGGGAAACTTCATTGCCCAAAGATGTTAGCTAAATAAGACATTATTGTCAGGTGAAAAAAATTGGGTTGCAAAATGGTAGAGTTACATGAAGCTAACCATGATTATACAATTGAGGCAAAAGAAATTAGGTAAAATGCAGTTTAAATAACAATTCAGGAGCACTTAGGTTTTGAAATGAATCTTGGAATTCCTTTTGAAATGAATGCAAACAATAAGAGCTGTGAATGGGATTATAAAAAGAAACAGTCACTTTGGTAACATGTACAGACAACTCCAATAAGACAATAAATTGCAGAGAAGGTACAAACTGACATTGTTAGGGGAAATTCTTAATTGGGAGCTTCCTACAGTGATAAAACCTAGTCAAAAATAATTTTGCATGATAGCCAAAGTAAGAAGTGTCAAGATTATAGACTGAATTCTTAGTGTATTTTGTATACCAAGTAAATCTCCTATTAGGCTACCTTTAACACTGAAACAGATAACATTACTACCTTATATCTAGTTCTGATTTCATTCAGGTTCAATATTATCATAATTTAGAAGTGAACATAACTGACAAAATTCAATAAAAAATATTCAAATATCTAAAGGAGAAATAAAATCAGGAGCATACATCTATCTCATAAAACATGCATTTATAGTTTTTAAAGTATAATTTCTCTCTCCTATGGGAAAGCAGGCTTCAGATATAAATGCCAATTGTTTGGTCAATTTTAGTCATTATATCAAGGTCAACAGTAAACTACAATTCCAAGCCTGTTAAACATCATCCTCTTCGATGAATAGAATCTCAGTGGATCTTTCTGTGTGCCAAGAGAGAGGCGGTAGTGGTATTTTGCTTCCAGATTCTTACTCAGCAATCCTAGAAAGAAGAATGAATTGTAACAATAAAGTCAGAACTTGAAAAAAAATACATCATCTAAGGCAAAAGTCAGTAAGCTACAAATTGCCATGATTTGCCTCTACTATTAAGTATCATAAATTACTTTCATAAATGATTTTCAGCACATGATTATTGGCCATCAGCATCTGCAGAAATTCCAGATCTTCTTGAAGTTCCTACAAGTCATTGGGATTTGAAGAATTCAAACTCTTGACTGTGTTACGGGTTAAATGTGCATTTTCATGTCTTTTCCTTCATTAAACTCTTTATAAAGAACCTGAAAACTGCCATAGTGTTGTATTTAACATGTATGAAACATATTTTAAAATCTTCAAACAGGTTGAAAAATTTGATTCTCTCTTTTTGAGTAGCAGAATTAAAAAAAACTTAAGTATCAAATAAATTATTTGTTACATTTTAAAATAATCCTCTTCTCCTTTACTCAAAGTTTCAGACCCAAAGTTTACGTCTCTCAGACCTGCACAGAAAATCCCACCTATGGAGAGGAATTGTCAGCATCACTTTGATAGAGGGCCGAGACCTCAAGGCCATGGATTCAAATGGATTTAGTGATCCCTATGTGAAATTCCGGCTTGGTCATCAGAAGTACAAGAGCAAGGTACTTTGCCTTTATGGTGTTTTTGTTCAGCATTTGTAAGATTTGGTTCCATTAATGACTATACTTTTAAAACCGAAGAAACAAGTCTTTGATAAATACAGCAGAACCCCTTCATAGGGCTTCCATCAGAGGGTAGAGCTAGTACATGCTGTGTTTTCCAAAACTTTTAGTTTATGTAATTGCAAAGTTTCAGGGGCACAATATGATGCACTTTTTATCTAAATTGAGAGGCATCTTATGGAGTGAATAGAAAAGAAAATTTTCCTTGTAGTCTTGCCTCTGATAAGACATATGGCGAGACAAGCTTCTGGCATATTGCAGACTGTATGCTACTGGGCAAGTCACTTAAATTCTTACCATCTCAAACTATTCTCTAAGACTATATGTTAGTCAACTTGCTGATCTATATTAGCAGGGGGAGTTTTCATATTGGGAGTTCATTACTCCACCCCTCTAAAAAAAGCAAAACTCTAAATCTGTGTATGATCTTTAATGCTCTGCTTTTTGCTGCTGGTGCTAACTAATGATTTGGGGCAATTCATCACATCCATTTCAGGCTACTGACCACCTACCATCATGACTGAAATTCATTTCTTTTGTAGAGCCATTATACATATCAAGTGCTTTTCTGAATGCCATTGCAAAGTGTTCGTTACTTTTAGCCATCCTTGGGAATTTCATAGTGATGATTCTTCAGTGGTTAACTGAACCATAATTAGATATTTAAGATAAAATTTATCAATTTTATCTGTCAAATGGATATTTATTGAGCTACTATATGTTGGTCACTATGATTGATTTGGAACACTACTCTATAAGACACACTTCCTGCCCCCAAGAAGTTAGTTGGGGAAAATGAGGCATAAATACATTAAAGTAAATAATACAAGGCAATATTAGCTCATGTTTTATTTTGTACTTTACAAAGAACTTTTCTCATAACAAACTTGTGCACTATGCATTGTATATCATTGTTATGATCATATTCAAGATAAGGAAACTGGGGGTCAGATGTCAAGAAGCTTGTTCATATAATTTTGCTAAGAAATAGTGAAACTAAGATTCAAAGCCAGGTCTTCAGACTGTAAGTCTAGTGTCCTTTTTACTGTCCCCAGAAGTGATACAGATAAAAAGTACTATTGCAGTTTATAGAAGGTAGAATCATGTCTTATTTTTATATTAAAAATTCATATTTACCCACAGCCTTATTTTTGTTCTTTTCAGTTGAATTTGATGACAATGGACTTGTCTTAATTTAATGCACTTGGGAGACATTTGAATAACTGTATTACGCACCCAATTCTATGTATTTGTCTCCCAACCAGTGTTTAGTGATGTATTGGAGTAAGTAAGAATTACACAAATAGGGGTGGCCAGGAGGCTCAGCGAGTAAGAGCACCGGCCCCAGTGTTGGGATGACCTGGGGATCGGATCCAGACTCAGATACTTAGCACCACACCCAGAAATAACTGGCCATGTAACCTTGAGCAAGTTACTTAACCCCAATTGCTTAAAAAAAAAATTACACAAATATATGCCAGTACCACTGGTTGCTTTTTATCTTTTATTTTGTCAGATATCTTTCCATTTCCGTGCTCCCTAAAAGAGATGTCAAACTCAAGGTTCAGGAAGACTCTGAATGGGGCCTGAGTCAAATTAAAATGTAATTGGGAAATGTTTAACAAAATGAATAAAAATACAATATAGATAATGTTGATTTGTGGTTTTCTGAGTAAAATTATGACTTACTTTGATACCACTGCTCTATGAGGTTTAAACCTTTTTTACACTTCTAATCTTAGGACCTGAAATATGAAATCTGTCACTGAGCCCTTGTCTTCTTTGTTCTTTCTCTCTCTACTTCTTTGGCTAATTAAATTTCTGTTATGAGCTTTTAAATTATGGTTCATTTGGTTACACATGTATACTGTAATTTGCTTTTTTCACACTCTCTATTCCTAAAGATTCCTGTTCTAATACTAAGCTGGAAGATGACCTTGGGCTTCTCTGCTTAAAGGAAAGAAATCCATTTAGGTTATTCTGTTGGCTGATGTGACCAAGGGCCTTGCATCAGTTAACCTGGAGTTTCTAAGGATGTCTACTAAATACTGGAAATCATAGGAACATAGACTTAAGTCTCTAAGAGATCTCAAAGGCCATCTAGTAGACTCCTACCTTTTTTACAGATAAAGAACTGAGGCCCAGAAAGAGAGTCTTTTGCCTATGATTGCATGCTAAGTATCAGAGCCAGAATTAAAATTCAGGCCTTTTGACTCTAAATCTAGCTTTCTTCCCAGTATTCAACATGGCCTCTTCTTTTCTGTATAATCTATATGAGAAATGTAGTCATTCATTTGTTCCTTTGAAAAATATAAATTTAGTGAATAACACTTAAGATAGGTACTGTGAAAATGATTTTTTTAAATTCTTAATTAGTAAGCTCTTTATTATAAAACATGTAATGGATTCTCCTGTCCCTTTCTTCTTTTTTCTTTCAGAATTCAGTTAGGATATCAAGTGATTTGACCATTTCTTTTTCACTCTATCTTCTTCTTGATTTTTCATTAATAAGTCTTCTCAACTCTTCTTCTCATCTAGCCTAAATGGGGGTTTTTCTCCTTTTCTTCTTCACTCTGGTTACAATTCCTTTTTTTAAAAAATAGTTTTTCCCCTATTCAAGAATTTATAATGCAAAAGTTGCATTTTAAAAACAGCCCTCGCTGATTTGGTATTGTATACTAATATTTTTTGAAGATTTATTTTATTTTTAATTTATGGAATAATACAAGCATTTGTATAACATAGTATATTTTTAAAAGATGCTTGCACATGAAACTGCCAATTAATCATGTACAACATGCTATTCCTTTTAAATATGTAATAGTTATCATGTAAATTTCTTTTTTCTTTTATTTTCCAGTTTTTTCTTCCTTTCCCCCCAGCCCTAGAGATGGCCACCATTAGACACAAATGTGTGTATGTGTGTATGTGTGTAAAACCATTATATACATACTTCTACTCAGTGATGATTAGAGAGCAATGATTTTAAAAATTAGTTAGTAATCAGTCTTCTGGATTGCCAACTATTTGAAAACAGCCTTGTTCTTTTTGTACCCTTATAGCATCATACCTTTCATATTTCATGCCTCCAAAAGTGAAACATAAAAAAATTAAACCTAATAGAATATATAAATGTAGGGGCAGCCAGGTGGCTCAGCGAGTAAGAGCACTGGCCCCAGGGTCAGGATGACCTGGGGATTCAATCCGGGCTCGGATACTTAGCACCACACCCAGAAATTATTGGCCGTGTAATCTTGAGCAAGTTACTTAACCCCAATTGCTTAAAAAAAAAAAAAGAATATATAAATGTAAAGTTATCTGATAGTAAATATTTGTTCAATTGATAGGAACTAAACATTAATATTCTTTAGAATTTCAGTAACTTTTACCTAGACTTCTGAATTTTTGAGATGTTTCAATGTCACAAATAAAGTTCAGGATAATATAGCATAATGCAAAATGTATTGCTTTGTTCTAAAAAATGTCTTTCTCATTGCCTCAAATCCTGCCCTTATACTGGGGAAATTCAATGTACACATCAGTACTCTCTCAAGCATCTCATTTCCAAGTTTCTCAGTCTACTGAGTCATGACCTCATCTACTCCAAATCAGCTCAGATCCCTTCTTCCATAAGAGACCTTTCCCTGTCTCCCAACCTTCTGTTGATGCCACCCCTCTGAGATTACCCTCCATTAATAATGAATATTTCTTCTGTGTACACAGTTGTTTGCATATTGTCCCCCTCATTAGAATGTGGGCTCCTTTAAGCACCATATTTTTGCCTTTTCTTTGTTTCCACAGCACCTATCATGGGTTCCGGCACATAGTAAGTGCTTCAGCATTGTTGACTGACTAACTTGATGGTTTAACTGACAATGTTCTACCACTCCACAATAGCCTGATTTTAATAACTTTTTTTGAGCTTTCTTATATAGACTTTTGTAGAGAGACCACCTTAGAATAAAGTACTTTTGATACTTCAATAAATAAACCTCCTTGTATGGTCTCCAGCATGCGTGATTCTTCTACTAAATCCTCTCTGTAGCCTATAATACCTATTAACTCTTGTGTTAGAATTTTTGTGGTTCCATCATTTTTCAGTCATGTCCAACTCTTGATGTTTCCATTTGGGGTTTTCTTGGCAGAGATACTGGAGTGGTTTGCCATTTCCTTCTCCAGTTCATTTTAAAGATGAGGAAAAAGAAACAAACAGGGTTCAGTGACTTGCTCAGGGTCACACAGCTAGTAAATGTCTGAGGCCAGATTTGAATTCAGGAAGATGAGCCTAACACTAAGCTTGGCATTTGTTCACTGTGCCACCTAGCTGCCCCTGTGTCAGAATGAGGTTGCTTTATATTGGCAATAAACTTCAAAAATTAGTAGAAAACTATTTCTTTGTAACTTTGATAGACACTTAGAGAACAGTCATTTTGCTAATAGAAGGAACTTAGTATCCCTGTGTGCCTCTGTCAAAACATAACATGAAGTCATCATAGCAGCTGTCTAGTTTCTGTATTGTTCAACCCAGTTCTCCAAATAGTGAGAGTAGCCAGGGGACACAAACAAAAATTTCTGGAAACTCTTATTTTTCACTTTCTACCATGATAATTCCTTTCATTGACTATCATTATAAAGAATCTCTCATATTGTTTAACTGAGCTTTTCAGCCTGTTTCCCTTCCAAAGTTAGGAATATTTCAATCTGACTCTCAAATTGTTATCTAGAATTATCTCCTGTCCAACACTCAGCATGGCTGAGGATAAAATCCCTCCCTCAAGAGAAACATGGTTCATTCTTCAGCACAAACCATCATACAGGGTCTCCTTTTTGGTGGGAACAGTAGTAAGCATGGTAAATGTGCCCTATTATGCATGGTTCCTGGGATTTTTTTTTAATAAAGCCTCTGACAAGTTCATATGATTTCCAGGTAGTACCTGAAATTTAATTTTGTGTCACAAGCAAGAGGAGCTTAAATTATAAAGCAATAATTGCTTTCTTGTTCCCTTTTTTCTAGATTATGCCAAAAACATTGAATCCTCAGTGGAGGGAACAGTTTGACTTTCATCTCTATGAAGAACGAGGAGGAATTATTGATATTACTGCATGGGACAAAGATGCTGGGAAGAGGGATGATTTTATTGGCAGGTTTGTGCTAGTCAGTCTTTTTATTTCACTCTGGAGGGAAGTAGATTATCAAAAATCATCTTTGTTTTAAATTTAATTCTCATAACCAACCCTCATCATTATGAAAGAAATGGAGGACTTTACCAGAGGACACATAGCTTTCAGTAGTATTTCACATTGTAGAGGATTGAAAGGCAGATCTCAGTATTGACCAGTAGGTGGCAGTTTTGACCAGTTGATGGACAGAAAATGTCTGTGTAAAAAGGATCCAGAGGCAAGTGGTTTCTTTCCTATAGAAGAGCTCTCTTGTTCGGAAACGTTGGAAATAGGATAAGGGAATCTTTTGAACTTTTTTTTTTAAATACAGTTGTTAATCTCTCTTCATAGCATGGAAATTTTTCATAAAATGTTTTGTTATGACCATAAAATGCTGTTTTTGTAAGATATAACAAAAGATGGAATGTTTAGAATCTCTAGAGATTCATGAAATTGTGAAAAGTCACCATGTTTTCAGTATAGGAAAATGGTCATTAAGACAATACATATTGTACCGGCCCCAGTGTCGAGATGACCTGGGGGTCGAATCCGGGCTCAGATACTTAGCACCACACCCAGAAATAACTGGCCGTGTAACCTTGAGCAAGTTACTTAACCCCAATTGCTCAATAATAAAAAAAAAATACAATACGTATTAATTTAATAATGAACTGTGACAACTTAAGAGGCTGAGATCCACATGATGTAAGTATATAAATCATAATTTATATTTAATAGCTGATTGCATAGAATCATGAGATATAAATCTGGAAGGGACCTTCCAGATCATCTAGTACAAGCCTCCTAATTTTACAGACAAGGACATTGAGACCCAAAAGATTAAGAAATGTGCCCCACCCTAAGACTTGTATTACCTTTTATCTTCTATTATAGTAGCTTCCTAAATAGGTTACCTATTTCTAGTTTCTCCCCTCTCCAATTCTTCCTCCACATAGCTGTCAGAATAATGACTCCCCGTTGCATTTAGGATAAAATACAAGCTCTTCACCCAGCAACTTAAACCCTCCGTGGTCTGATTCCAACCTAGTCTCCAGATGTATTTTTATTACACCTATTCTCGTACCCAAAGTCCAGCCAAACTATCCTATTATTGTATCTCAAGTGTAGCAGTCCACATGCCATTTCTGTGTCTTTTCACAGGCCACCGCCTGCCAATTTCTCCCACTCTTTTCTCATGACTACTTCCTAACATCCTTAAGTTCCTTTGAGGGTCAGCTTAAGTGATCAAGATTCAGATCTGAAGAACTAATTATTCTGGGAGAAGCCATGGGTACAAAGACCAAAACCATAAGGAGGTGGTCTTAATGATGGTGACTGCATGAAGCATTGAATCTGCTTCCATGAGAAACTGAGCAACTTCTAATAGGGCCAGAGCCCTCAGATCTCTTGGAGAAGGGTGAGGGTGTAGAACAGGCTTTCTCCCACCATGGCCAGGGAGGAAATGGTCCCTGAGACCTCTGTGATGGGAGAAAGGGTATGCAGGTAAATGTTTAAGGGAGGTGGAGGGGGAGAATGTACATATAACACACTTGTAAATTTAATCTGCATTGTTAAAATTTTCTCCACCTTTCTTAAGTCTAGACAATCAACAAAACAATATATCATGCCCTGATTTATAGCATTTGTCGCTTTCCAAGGTGTAAATACTCAAACCAAAAATTTAACAATTGGCTCCAGTTCAAAATGGTTCCAACACACCCCTGTATTGGAATATGTATGAGAAAAGTTCCAGACTAGGTCCCATATTGAGTACTGGAAAAGCAGATTCAGAGGACTATGAATGAATAATATCAGATTGAATCTGGAATGAAGTTAATATTAAGAACCAAACTAAGGAAAAGAAAGGCAAAAGGAAAACAAGAAGAATCAATGAATATTCTAAGAACTTTTATACAAGACTGAGAACTGTTATCTTTTCCATCTGTTATTATATGTAACCTCAATTGTATTATTCTTAGGGTAATAGCTAGCATTTGCATATCTCTTTAATGTTTGTAAAGAGCTTCACCTATATTATCTTATTTGATCCACACAACAACCCTGGAAGGTAAGAATATTATTGCCCCCATTTTACAGATGCAGAAATTGTTAAGTGGCTTTTATGTTTACACAGCTAGTAGGTATCAGAGGCAGGATTCAAATAGAGGTCTCCCTATATCCACGTCCAATATTCTAGTCTCTGCAGCACCTAAGTGTTGCACTTCTTATTACACTCCCTTTTTGATATCTTAAGAGTTGGTTATGTTCTTAATAAGAAGGAATTACTGGAGGAAAGATATTCTTAGGGTCTACTGCTTAGAGTGGGTCTGGTGTATAGAAAATCCTCAAAAGTAGCATGAATAGCACCTTGAAAACTGAAGGGGGCAGCAGTGAATTGAAACCTGGGCTTACTAGTAAAAATAAATAATAATAACAGCCTGTTGATACAACATTTTGAGTTTGCAAAGCACTTTTCTCACAACTCTCTGATATAAGGAATTCCTTATTAATTAATTAATTCATGTAGCATTGCTGTTATTAAAAATGGTCCGGGGATAGGGAAGGGGAAATTAGAGGGTTTAAGAGGCAACACCAGCCTGGATTTTCTTCTCACTGTTATCTACTCCCTGTAGCTTACATGGACATAGTAGAAACTTCAGAGAAAATATTTTAGTGCAACATTAAGAACTTTCCAGTTCTACAACTGGTTGAAAAGTATAATAAGCTGGGGCAGAACCAAGAGGGAAGAGTAGGAGCAGCAACCCAGTCAAATTCTCCCAACATTCCCCTCCAAGCAACCTTAAAATAACATCTCGAATTGAATCAAGGAGTGACAGAGTCAACAAAAAGTCAGGGGGAGACATTTTTCTAGTCAAGTCAACTTATGAGGTTGGCAGAAGAGGTATTTGACACCAAGATGGGGTCCAGACAGTGCACAGTCAGCATCAGCACCAGCATGGGCCTTAGAGGTGGTGTCTTTGACAGTGGCAACAGCAGCTTCGAAAGCTCTCAGCCTAGAAACAGTAAGGGTTTCAAACAAATGAATAGAAGGAGACTACAGGGGAGTCATCATAGACCATGTAGTACTATCAAAGTACTACCTTTTTGTAGCAAGTTTCTTTGATAAAGGGTTGAATTCTCAAATATATGGAACTGAGCCAAATTTATAAAAGTAAGAGCCATTCCCCAGTTAATAAATGTTGAAGGATAATGACAGTTTTCTGAAGGAGAAATCAAACCTATCAATAGCCAGATAAAAAAATATATTTTTTGAATCACTACTAATTAGAGAAATACAAATTAAAACAACCTTGAGGTACCATCTCTCACCTATCAGATTGACTAACATGACAGAAAAGGAAAACGACAAATGCTGTAGGGGATGTGGAAAAATTGGGACACTAATACACTGCTGGTCGAGTTGTGAACTAGTTTAATCGTTCTGGAGAACAATTTGGAACTATACCCAGTTGGCTATATAACTGTGCAAACCCTTTGACCCAGCAATAGCATTACTAAGTCTGTATCCTACAGAGATCAAAGGAAATGGAAAAAGACCTATATATACAAAAAAAAATTTATAGCAACTCTTTCTGTGGTGGCAAAGAATTGGAAATTGAGGAGATGCCCATCAATTGGGGAATGGATGAGTAAGTTGTGATATATGATTGCTACAGAATACTCTTGTGCTATAAGAAATGACAAGCACGGTGATTTCAAAAAACCTGAGAAGACCTGTATGAACTGATGTTGAATAAAGTAAGCGGATCCAAGAGATCATTGTGTACAACAGAAGCAATATTGTAATGAGTATCAACTGTGAAAGACTTAGCTACTCTTATCAATACAATGCCCCAAGAAAATGTTGAAGGATTCATGATGAAAAATGCCATTTATGGGGCGGCTAGGTGGCTCAGTGAGTAAGAGCGCTGGCCTCCGAGTTGGGAGGACCCGGGATCAGTTCTGGCCTCAGATACTTAACAACCACACACACAAAAAAATCTGGCCATGTAGCCTTGGGCAAGTTACTTAACCCCAATTGCTTTTTTAAAAAATGCCATTTACTTATAAAGTGAAAACTGATTAACTCCAAGTGTGAATTGAAGTATAATTTTTTCACTTTATTTTTCTTGCTTTTATGCAATATGGCTAATATGGAAATGTTTTGCATAATCTCACATATATAATTGATAGATTGCTTGCCTTCTCAGTGGCTTTGGGAAGAGCTTGAGGGAGGGGAAGAATTTAGAACTCAAAAAAAAAATTTTAAGGAATGTAAAAAATAAATAATATCAAAATTTTGTAAATATTAAAAGAAAAAAAAGAATAGGCTGCCTTGGGAAAGAAATGAATTACTTGACATTGGAGATCTTTAAAAAGTTACTTCATAAAGCCTTAGCCAGAGATGTGATAGAGGGGATTTATGCTTGGGGGAGGGGGATAGGTTAAATGGTATCTGAGTTTGCTTCCTTCCAAATCTGAGATTTCCATGATCCTTTAATTCTCACAAGCCAGCTGGTGGAAAGCTCTTTTTAAGACTAGCTGCTATCGAGATTCACCTCTGTTTGCATGCTTTAATGATGATTTTTTAAACCCAAGTATAATATTTTACATTAAATCAACTCTTCATTCTCATGCCCTGTCTCCCATATCCCATCAGTTTCCTAGTTATGCATTCTATCTCCTCAACATTGCTTGCATCTGCCCTCTTTTCTCCCCTCACAATAACAATTACCCTCTTTTGGGCACTAATTACCTCTCATATCACCACTATGATAGTTTTCCTATATCCCAGAGTTTCCCCTCTCCAATCAATCCTCCACTATGTTACCAAGTCGACTTTCATAAAACAGTCTGACCATGTCACTTCCCTGTTCAAGAAGCTTTCTCTAGGATAAAGTATAAACTTCTCCGTTTGGCATTTAAAGCCCTTCCCAATGAGTCTACAGCCCATCTTTCCAGACTGATTACACATTATGTATGCTACACTCCAGCCAATTAGCCAACTTACTGTTCCCCATATAGTTACCTCCTAAGTCCATCCCTTTTCACATGTCCTGAATCCTCTCTCCTCATATCTCTATCTTTTGGAGACCCTACTTCACTTCAAGATCCAACTCAAGTGCTCACCTACTTCTAGAGACCTCTCCTAATTCCCCCACTTGCCCCTGAAATCACTTTGTATTTATTATGTACATGTCCTGTACTTACTTATCTGTGGACATATATGTTCCTAGAAGACTGTAAACTCTTTGAAGTCAGGGAATATTTTTCTCTCTCATCTTTATCATTATCACCTATGTGACTTGTACATGGAAAGCCTTAAATAATTGCTTTTTGAATGAATGAAGGAGTAAATGGTAAGGAGGTAGGAATGGGAAACATACAACATGAGCTCCATTCTCACAATCTACAATGACTTAGAATAAAGCCTTGCACAAAGTAGTAAGATCCAGCAGAAAGAGCATGGGACGTGCTCTGTCATTTACTTCCTATGTTACCTTAGACAAGTCCCTGGGCCTCAATTCTCTATACTATAGAGAAGGGTTTTGACTAGAAAACCTTTTAATTTTCATTTCATCTATAAATCTGTGCCCTATCTAGAAATCTCCGTATATCAGTGTGAAATTTTTTAAAATGTTTACCAAACAACAGAAAATGGAATGCATTTATTATGCTGCAAACCATCATAATTACAATGAGGATGTTATAAGCCATGTAGATATTTGACCAAAGTGAGGGAACCAGATACCTTTCCAACTTACCTGATCTAATGAAAAAGACTTTGGAGCATTTTTCCCCCATTACGTTTCCAGCTTTGTTCATAGGACATAGAAATTATTCATTCTACTACCTAACAGAGTAGATAAGTGTTTTGGGGAAAAAAAGAGAGTGATCCAAGTGAGAAACAATGTAGAACAATCCAAAAATAAAATCACACATATATGTAGAAAAGCTAAACAAGACAGCAATTGTGTAAGAGCTTGGAAGTAAAAATTAACTCTGTGTATATTTATACAACTTAGAATTTGACTCAGTTCAAATGAATATGACCCTTTTCTGCTATAATAAATATTTCAAATATTGCAGTTATGTGGGAAAAAAAGAAATTATTTAGACACAGAAGATTAGAGTAACCAGTGAAACAACATGCAAACATTTATTAAACCCCTATCACCGGCAAAAATCAAGCCCCACCCCATGCGAAGCACTGATGGGTCTAGGTCCTGGCAAGGATTAAGAAAGTGTTTTTGGTGTGTGTAAAAATGTGAAGGAATTTTAAAATGGTTCCCAGAAATGGGTAAATGGCATTTCTGAATATCGTGCCTGTCTGAAATTGTATCTGTGAACCTTTTGAATAAGGGTCATTTGCCCTCACCAGATACTTAAGTGCACATCACTCTGATTAGAGTTTATTTAAGACAAAAAGAACAGAAGCCAATGTAGGTAAATCCTCAGGGTATCCAGTAAGTACATTATGTACCCAACAAGCATTCCCTAAGCATAGTGCTACCTGTAAGTTGACTCAAGTGATGTATACCACGTAGTAAACAACAATTAACTATTCCTAAGATACAAACTCGAAGTTAGAGTGGTATGATTTTAATCCCCATATAATTGTTTAACTTTCTTTTCACCTGCATTTTGGAAGGAGAGGCTGGCTGCCACCTTTATGATAATCAGCTAATAAATCCCCATGATTGTTACACCTTTATGCATAGCCATAATGTGAACAAATTGGCTGCAGACAGCTGCAGTAAATTGCCAAGAATGAGGGCTGTCACAGAACAAGTTGTTTTTATGAACATACAGGATAAGTAAATCCCATGTCATGAGATTTTATTCAGCGGGAGTTGTTTGCAGTCCAGTACAGTGAGATTTACAGCATTATTTATTAGGGTAAAAAATTCTTGTTTATCTTTAAAATGTCATTGATTTGGGAGCATAATTTTTAGGCTGTTGGATTACCCTTAACACCATCTGTCTCATTGTTATCAGTGACCATGAGTTGGCACGGCCCATGACAATCAAGGATTGTAAATACAAACCTGTATAGTTTCCTTTCAGCTATATTTTCATTAATGGTTTAAAGTTTATCAGAGTTTTAAGGAACATGTACTCCAAACTGGCAAGTTGTGGGTAAGGAACAATGTTTTAAAATTATATGAGCATGTATTTGAGTGGATGTATGTCTACATATGAGCACTGTGGCAAACAAAGGTCTTAAAAACATATTTCTTTGAATTCATTAACATTTTAAAACCAAAGGTAAATATATTTGAAGTGACCAAATTAATTTGAGGGTTTGACACCCGCTGAGTCCTAATTGTAGACATTTTTTACTTGCTGCACAAACACTACAAAGATTTTTTTTACACCCAACGTAAATAAGAGTAGAATGAGCCAGACAATCCTGCATTATTCATCTAAAGGCACAATGGCATATACTAGTCAGGAAATCTTAAACTGGAGGGAGATTTTTTTTTATTATGAAATATTTATATTTCCGCATTTCTTTTCTAAGCATGAGTTAAATAAAATATTTCATTAAAAGAAACTGACTATTATTTAAATGAAGAATGGAATCCTGCCACTGACTCTTCTTGCCAAGCTTCAGGTTGAGCTGAACATAAACCGCAACTATCAGTGGCTTCCATCTCGCTTTTCCTTTTGTTAGTTTTTGTTTTATTTTACATGTATCTTCAGGAGATGTTCTCCAAAAGTTTATACTGGCAGTGATATTTCTTATGGGATGGGCCAGTTTCCCTTCATGAACATATTTTGTGTAATAAGTTGGGCAGTTATAGCAGTTTACTTTATAGTCATTGAATGGGGAATTTAACAATTTTGCAGAATTATGCTGAAATATAAATATTTCCCCAGAGTCAAAGGAACAGTGAGAGCATCAGATGACAGTTGGGGAGATAGCAGCATTAAGCATTTTTTTACATCTTGTGATGTTTTGAAAGCTTAATCATGAAATTCAGTAAATGTGGTATTGATAGCTTACAGTATTCTTTAAATGCATTGCCTAATAAGTTGGTAGGGGCAGCAACTAACAATAATCACTCCAGTTGTGTGATTCAGGTGGTAAAATGTAAATTATTTGTGAATAGATTTACTTCAGTAGTTCAAGGTTTTTGTTGTTGTTGTTGTTGTTGTTATTGTGTCTACTACATCCACCAATGCAGCTAGGCATGCCTTAACCCTGAAGAAGATAATTTTCATTAGTTGTTGTATATTCCCTTCCCCCAAAAAATGGTCCCTTAGTAGCTCATATTGTAGAGTGTCCAGGGGGAAGGGTGAACCAGGAGAGTACAGGTCCTCAAGCTCATGCCTATGAAGATGAGTTTGAAGTCACAAAGGATATTGGCCCTGGAGAAATGAGGATATTAAGGGAGCTGAGGGTAGGATAGTAATCAATACCTTTGAATAAATCAATACCTTTGGACTATCATGTGAAGAATAATTGGACTTGTTTTGACTAGTCTCAGAGATCTGAACAAGGAATGGAAATTACAGAAAATTTATAGAGAAGCAGATTTATACTCAACTTCTTAGCAATTAACATTATCAAAAATGGAATAAGCTGTCCTGAAACATGATAACTTTCCCCTTACTGAAGGTTTTGGTGAAAAGACTAGATGACCATTCATCTCGTATTACATAGCCAATCTTCTTGTTCTAGCACAAACTGAATTGGATGTCTCTGGAGATCCCTTAGAATTCTAACATGTGATTCTGTGATTCTAGTGCCTTAGTCTTTGCAAAATTATCTGGGTTAGTCCAAAATAACAGTCATGCCACTTCTCATGGGATCAGAAAGACTTTTCCCAACTTGATAGGACCAGTTAGAGCTTGGACTTTACCAAATAGCTTTCAAGGAACTAGAGTTGTTTCCATATCATAATGGCTCATTCAGGCAGAACTATAGTGAAAACTATACATGAACAAAGGGAAATGTTTCTGCTTGGTCATTTAATTCTTAGCCCTGAGTTACCTTGAGAATTACAAGCCTGAAAGGGAAAAAATATATATATTATATCTGTGAAATAAGAAAAGTCTAAACAGTTCTCATTTATTTCTTAAAACCCAAGAGGTCATATATCACATACACATTAAAAAATATTTCCATTGTATCACAGAAATGATATTACCAGAGTAACATCAATTAGAATTACTAGAGTAAGAAGGAGAAAATAAATATGAGAGCCCAAAGTAGTTGGTGAAGAAATGCATGTAAATAAATGCAAGATGAATATTAACTAATATGTCAGTTTGCCATTTATATTCCATATATTTAAATATATAATTCTTACAAAGAACTTAACAAGATCTTCCACATTAAGTCAAAATATATGTAAATAATATGTAAATACTGAGTAATTTAATACTGAGTTGAGCATTGAGAAGGACAGCAAAAAAAAAGGTAGAAAAAATGGTTTAGATTTTTTTTAAGTCCAAAGGTTCACAGACTTTGTAGAAGTATCATACCTATAATAACTTGCGTATTTGCTTAATTTAAAGATTCAAATATTACATAATATGGAGAATACCAAATAGCATCACAACAAGTAAAATTGATTCTATAGCAATAGGAAATAAGCAATTGCAACTGTGGAAGTCATTTTGGTATCAGCTGTTGGATCATCAAATTTTTAAAATAAAGGTCAGCAACTATGCCAATGACTGGAAGAAGGGAAAAGAAGAGGAAACAATGATATATAATTCAATTACAATAGCTATCTTGACATACACACACATATATGTATATATAAATATTTTAAAGGTTTATTGGCATTGAAAAATGGCAAAAAGGCAAGGACATTGAAACAGACTGTCACTATTTTCTAGAGAACTTTAGCTGGTATAAGCAAATATCCACAATGAGAAGTCCAAAGGAACCTGGAAACTTTCACAGCTAACAAACATTGATCCTATTTCAAAGTGATGAGAAGTGGAAGTCAATGGCAATACTGGTTTCTAATGTAAACAGAGGGGCCTATCTGAACCTATGTCATTGTAAGCTTAGGGCAACTTGAAGACCTAATGAGAGGATTGTTTTAATCCCATCTCCATTTTAGCAAAACAAAACAGTTATAAGGTATCAAATAAAAAAGGGGGAGGGGGAAGAACAACTAAGAAGAACTCCAGCAAGATGAATGAGTAAAAGATTATAGCTAAATTCAGGTCCCTTCATCATTTTTAAAGTAGTAAGAGAAGAGAAAAGTAGAATAGCAGGAAACAACAAAGAGGGTATAGGAAAGAATTTACCACAAGAAAAATTTATAGAAAAACTAGTAGGGAGACCAAGGAAAGAAAAATGCACAATTTTTTGAAAAGGCTTCAATACAACAAATGAATACTGTGGAGTAAAAAATGGACTCAAGTATTTGATAAAAGGGGAAGTATCACATAATGAGAGCCTTAAAATGATAGCTCAGTGGCAAAAAAGAAAACTCCAGAGTGTTCCAGAAGAACATAGAAATTATTAAAAGAAGTAAGAATGGAAATCAGAGTGGAAATGAGAGTTCTCAAAAAGTACAAATGACAAGAAAGATTAGAGAATTTAAAGTACATGACAAAGAATCTCTCTGATACAATATATTCTCTTTTTTTTTAAATTGTAGACTCAAAACACAAAAATTCAGAGTTAGGAGAAAAAATTAACAGAAATAAAAGACAAGAAGGTTGAAAGACAATGATATCCACAAGCCAAGGAAACTGATGTTAAAGATGGGGTATAAAGAGATAATATAAATAATACAAGTGTTCCATAAAAAGATAATAAAATAAAAAGCATTTTTCTATGCTTCAGGAAGTCATACAAGGAAACTACCCCAAAGCATTGGAAACATAAAATGAAGTAGAGTTGAATAGAATCTACAGAATACCAGCAGTGAGAAACCTCAAATTTAATTCATCAGGTATTCTCATAACTGAGTGTCAGAACCTCAATTTTAAATAACAAATATTACAGGTACCTTAATGAGCCAAGAAAAATGAATAGTAATATTCAAAGCTAATTATTATTAGAAAATTAAAATAAATTTGAATATAATATTCCAAAAAGCAAAGAAAATGCATTTCAATCCAAAAGTAACACCTGCATAATTTTATATAAATTCAATGAAAAATTGATTTTGAGCAAAACAAAGGAATTTGATTTATTTCTATAAAGTAAGTCAGAAGATAACAGATCACTTAATATGAAAATGTAATAAGAATAAAGAAAGATGGAAAATTAACAACTATGTTTAGCAAGAAAAAACTATGCAATTAAATCACTGCTTTCATGTGTCTAGGGTTAGTCAAGGCTGCTATTTCTTAAAACTAAGCACTTTGAGAGCCTTAAAAATGACAAAAGCACAACATTTATGAAAAGATCAAAGAACATTTCATAGAAACAATAGCTCTTTTTAAAAGAGAACTTTAACATCTATGTAATGAACCGAAATTTATGAAACACAGATAAAGGAGTACTCAGAGGAAGTTATATCTCTGAAAAGACATTAACTGAATATGAAAAGAAAGAATTAATTATCTAGGCATGCAGTTTAAAAAACTAGAAAATCAACAAATGAACAACCATAAAACAAGCAAAAGAGACTTGAAAAAATGGAAAAGAAAGAGATTATTTCCTACACAATTTCCATCCTCTGGAGAAAGGAAGAGTGAAATGGGATCTCCATTCTGACCATCAGACCATGTTTCTTCTACCTCATTATGTACTTGTCTTCAACCTGATCTCCAGCCTCATCTAGGGAGAAAATTGGTATTGTTATTGTTCAGTCATTTTAGCCCTATTCTCCATGACCCCATTTGGGATTTTCTTGGCAAAGGTACTTGAGTGGTTTGCCATGTCTTCCTCCAGCTCATTTTACAGATGAGAAAACTGAGGCAAAAAGGGTTAATTGATTTGCCCAGGGTCACAAAACTAGTAGGTATCTAAGGCTGGATCTTAGCTCAGAAAGATGATTCTTTCTGAGTCCAGCTGGGTCCAGCACTCTGTTCACTGTCCTGCCCAGAGAAGTGGTACCTTCTACTCAATGATGAATGTTCTCACACCTGGTCATAATTTACATGTCCCAGTGACTCTAAACCCCCATAGGTCATCATTGAAACCCCTTTCCCCATCCTCACCACCTCATTCCCTATCTGCATCCCTCTCATCCTTCTCACTAAAGTTCCAGCCAAATAGCACTTCTTCCACTGTGCCCTCTGGAATGCCTATCCATGGGCAACAAACTTCTGTCCATCCTAAATCTTTGTCTCTCCCACTACCTCCAACTTCTGACTATCACTGGAATCTGGCTTCTTCTGGATGACACAGTCTCCCTTGTCACCTTCTCTGGTACTGGCTCCACCTTCACTCATTTTCCTCAGCTCACTGGTCCAGGCAAGGGAGTTGAAATACTTCTTGCTACTCCTTACCACTTACTTCCATCACTCAGTAACCTCTTTCTCTCTGAGTTTCAAGCAGTTCCTGTCTGCCACCCAATCAAAATCCCAATAGCTGTTTCTCTAAAGACCTCTAGGTGACTCTTCTTCCTTCTTTATTGAATTCATTACCGCCTTCCTTCCTTCCTTCCTTCCTTCCTTCCTTCCTTCCTTCCTTCCTTCTTTCCTTCCTTCCTTCCTTCCCTCCTTCCTTCCTTCCTTCCTTCCCTCCTTCCTTCATGAATTCAATACCTGGCTTACATTTTTTCTCTTCATCCCAATTCCTGCCCTTATACAATGCTCACTCCCTCTCTTCTTTCCCTCTATTATAATAGGTCATTCATTCATCTTCCTGTGATACAATTTACCCCACTCTGCCTCTCCCTTCCTTCTTCTCCCAGCGCAATCTTCTTTTTCACTCCTTAATCTTTTGTATCATCCCATCAAAGTCAACTTATAGTTGTATTCTCTGTGCATACTCTTTCTAACTGCCCTTAAAGAGATACAGTTCTTAAGAGTTATAAATATCATCTTCCTATGTAGGGATGTAAACAGTTGAACCTTATTGAATACCTTATTTTTTTCTTTCTTGTTTACCTTTTTATGCTTCACCTGAGTCTTTTGTTTGAATATTGAAAATTCTGTTCATCTCTGGTCTTTTCACCGGGAATGCTTGAAAGTCCCCTATTTCATTGAATATTCATTTTTCCCCTGAAAGATTATACTTGGTTTATTTGGGTTGATTTTTGGTTGTAATCCAAACTCCTTTGCCTTCCAGAATATCATATTCCAAGCCCTCTGATCCTTTCATGTAGAAACTGCTAAATCATGTAATCCTGACTGTGACTCTTCAATATTGGTTGGGTTTTGTTTTTTTTTTTCTGTCTGCTTACACCATTTTCTCCTTGACCTGAGAGTTCTGGAGTTTGGCTATGATATTCCTGGGAGTTTTCATTTTAGGATCTCTTTAAGGAGGTGATTAATGGATTCTTTTAATTACTATTTTACCCTCTGATTTTAGGCTGTCAGGACAGTTTTCCTTGATAACTTTTTAAAAGATGCTGTTTGGTCATTATTTTAAATCATGGATTTCAGATAGTGCAATAGTTCTTAAATTATCTCTCCTGGATTAATTTTCCAAGTCAGTTGTTTTTCCAATGAGATATTTTATATTTACTTATATATTTTTTTCTTTTGATTTTGTTTGATTCTTGATATCTCATAGAGTCATGAGCTTCCACTTGCTTAATTCTAATTTTTAAGGAGTTATTTTCTTTAGATAGTTTTTGTACCTCATTTTTCATTTGTCCAATTCTACTTTTTTCCCCAATTCTACTTTTTAAGGAGTTGTTTCCTTCAGTGAATTTTTGTGTCTCCTTTACCAAGCTGTTTACTCTTTTTTCATGATTCTCTTCTATAACTCTCATTTCTTTTTCCAGTTTTTTCTTCTCCCTCTCTTATTTGATTTGAGCTCCCTCAGGAGGAATTTTTGGCCTTGAGACCAATTCATATTTCTCTTTGAAGCTTCACATATAAGTATTTTGACATTGTTGTCCTTTTGGAATTTGTATTTTGATCTTCCTTGTTTCCATAGTAGTTTTCTATGGTCAGGGATTTTTTTTTATTTTGCTCATTTTCCAGCCTATTTTGTGACTTTTAAAGTTGAGCTCTGCTTCTGGGGCACAAGGAGCACCGTGCCAAGATTCTTGCTCCATGGACCAAGGGGCCTGGTCGCTGGCTTGTTGCACTGGGGCCTCCAGGACTGGTGGCTCACCTGCTGTGCTCAGGCTGGAGACCTTACAACTGGTCTTTTGTGCTGCCAGCCTGCTGAGCCATGGCCACAGAGCCTTGGATGCCGATCTATGCTGGGGATAGAGGCCATCTGTTGGCTTGCCTGGACAACACCTGTACTGGGCTACACTCCCCTTTTACCCAAGTGAGACAGACTTTTCCTGCAGTCTTTCTAAGTTATTTGGGGCTGGGTAAATTCTTTCATCCCATCTTTTTGTGGGCTCTGTCACTCCAGAATTCATTTTGAGACTTAAAGTTGTTTTGAATGAAACCGGGGAGAGCTCAAGCAACTTCCTACCTGTTCTCCACCATCTTGACTCTACTCTGATCTTATACATGTGAGCTTCAACATACGCACTAAGTCCTAAAACAGCCTAAGCCTCAGTTCCTCGATCTACTCACTTCCTCTGACCTATTCCTCTACCCCATGTCAGCCACAAACAAAGATGGTCATACCTTTGATCTTGCCATCATCCAAAAATGTATCACTTCCATGTTCAAGAATTCCAAAACCCCTTTGTCTGACCATAGTCTATGGCTTTCCACCTATTCTTTCCCTCACCTAATCTGAATATTCATCCACATGATGACTTCCAATACTGCAACCTCTCTTTTCTGTCTGAGGCCATCTTCCTTGTGTTTGCCATTCCTTTCCCCCCATCTCAACCCCTTAGTGAACCAGTTCAACTCTACACTGTCCTCTTCTCTCGTATCCCTGGCCCCATTATTATCTTGCCAGTTGTGCCCTGGCAAACCTCAGTCTTGGATTACTCCCAGCATCCACCGCTTTTGCTCCTTCACATGTGCTGCTTAACAACGGTGAAGAAAAATCAAATTATCATTCTGACAGGATCCACTACAGACTTGTGTTACACAACCTCAACTGGGCCCTCACTGTTGCTAGGCATTCCTACTGTACCACCTTAATGGAATCACTCTCTTAATCTCCACAGAACATTTTGCACACTTTTCCATCCCTCCTCAAACCTTCCATGACTTCCCTCCCCTGACCTGAGCTGAGAAACTTACCTCATACTTTAAAAGAAAAAATTGAGGCCATTTTCCATAAGATCCTCTTTTCCCATCTTCCTCATTTTATATCCCTCAGATGCCTTCTGCCACTATATCCTCCTTTACCCTAGACTTATAGGAAGAGATGTCCTTAGTCTTTACCAAGGCTAACTCCTCTACCTGCCCAAGTAATCCCATTACTCCCAATTTCTCCAACAGATTAATTCCACTGTCATCCCCACCCTATCATTTATCTTCATTCTTTCTCTGTCAACTGTTCTTTTCCTACTGCCTGATAATATGTTTTTCTCCTCCATTCTGACAAAACTCTCACATGATCCTTTAGTCCCCACTATCATCCTATTTGTCTTTTGCCCTTTGTGGTTAAACTCCTTGAAAAGGCCATCTACAATAAATGTCTCCACTTTTCTCTCACTCTTCTCCTTTACAATTTGGTTTCTAACCTCATCATTCCACCAAACTTGCTCTCTCTAGTTACCAATAATCTCTTAATTAGCAAATCCAATGGCCTTTTCTTAATTCTTATTTTCTTTGACCTTCTCTTCTTCTTCCCCATGATGCTTTCTCTTGTCTAGGTTTTCAGGATACCACTCTCTCCTGGTTCTCCTTCTACCTGTTAGACAACTCAGTTTTCTTTGCTGGATACTCAGGATCTCATTGTCTCCGATGAGTTTAATTACCATCTCTATGCTGATGATTGTCAAATCTTTCTATTTTGCCCTAAACACTTCATAGTATGAACTCCAATCACATATCTCCATATGTGTGTCAGACATTTTGAATTGAATGTTGAGTAGACATCTTAAATTCAGCATGTCCAAAACAATTCATTGTCTTTTCCCCTGTTGTGCTGCTGGGAGACTTTGGGAAATTGTGAACAATTTTTATGACCTCAAAATTCTTCCTGAAATCAAGGTCATTTTGTTGTTGTTGTTTTTTATTTGTTTTGTTTTTGCTTTTTGGAGGGGGGAGGGCAGGGCAATTGGGGTTAAGTGACTTGCCCAAGATCACACAGCTAGTAAGTGTGTCAAGTGTTTGAAGTCGGATTTGAACTCAGGTCCTCCTGACTCCAGGGTCGATGCTATATTCACTGCACCATCTAGCTGCACCCAAGGTCATTGTTTTTTAAACAATATTTTCTTGGTATTATTGTATGGTTATCAAAATTGGGACACTGAAGTCTCTGAAGGACTGAAAATTAATACGCCTATAACCACCTTTGTTGTTACTATCAAAAGCAGTGCCTCCCAATTGTTTCACCACCCCACCCCCTTTCAAGAAGCTACTTTGGCTCCCTCTAACCTCTAGGATCAAATATGCCATCTTCTACTTGGTGTTCAAAGCCCTTCATAACCTATTCCCCTCCTACCTTTCTGGTCTTCTGACATTTTACTCCCGGTCACATACTGTTCAATCCTCTGACAATGGACTCTTTGCTGTTCCATGAACAAAATACTCCATCTCTTGCATCTGGGCATTTTTTTTTAGCTGTCCCCCCCAGAGAACATCTGGAATGTTCTCCCTCCTCACCTCTGACTACTGGCACCCCAGCTTCTTTTAAGTCCCAACTAAAATCCTACCTTCTACAGGAAGCCTGCACCAACCCTTCTTAATTCCCGTGCCTTCCCTGTGTTAGTTATTTCCTATTCATCCTGTATGTAAATTGCTATGTACATCTTTGTTTGCTAGTTACCTCCCCCAGCTAGGAGACCTGAATTCAAATCAGATACTTACAGTGTGACCCTAGATAAATCACTTAATCTTGTTTGCCTCAGTTTTATCATCTGTGAAAAGAGCTGGAGAAGGAAATGGCCAACCAGTTCAGTATCTTTGCCAAGAAAACCACAAATAGGCTCATGAAGAGTTGGACGTGACCGAAATGACTGAATAGCAACAAATACACCCTGACTCCCCTGTGAGTTTGTGAGCTCCATGAGGGCAGGAACTATGCTTTGCCTTTTTTTGTATCCCTAGTTCTTAGCACAGTGCCTGGAACATGGTAAGTGCTTGATGTTTGACTATTGACTGAAATATATAAATTTTTTTTAAAATTTAAAGCAATGTATCCAGAACAAAGAGTAATTGTTTGCTTATTTGCTTTTTCAAAGCTAATGTAAGTGGTATGACAATAAAAATGGACCTCACCTTGGACTCTGGAAAACCTGGTTCAGGTACCCCCTCTGGCATGTACTGCCTCTGTGATCATGGTCAAATTGTTTAATCCTCTCAATGCATCAGGCAACTTTCTAAGATTTTAATTTTCAGAACAAGTGCCCATCTGCATTGGCAGAGGTAGTTTCTTCATCTGTCTTCCTCATCATACTAACAAAATCACAAGGTTTTACCACATAATAAAATTGATAAAGCATTTATTTGCTCACTTGGTAAAAAAAAAATAAAGAAAAATGGAGTTGTAAAATCTAAAACAAATTAATTCACAAAGGCTAAATAAGAAATCAAGAATTACCAGAAGCCACTATGCACAATATGTTAGAAAATTGCAGATTTAAATGAAATTGACAATCTGCAAAAATATGCTAAAATGTAACCTTATCAATTTGAACATTCTTTCCAGTGATGCATAGTATAAGCCATTCATCCCTGCCCATCCTTAACTATTATCTGTGTTCTCCAATAAGTTCACCAAAGAGAATCTAAGCTAAAGGCCTTCCCTACTTTTTTTTTTTTGCTTTTTGGAGGGCAATTGGGGTTAAGTGACTTGCTCCAGGTCACATGGATAGTTTTTGTGTTAAGTATCTGAGGCCAGATTTGAACTCAGGTCCTCCTGACTCCAAGGCTGGTGCTCCACAGAGCCGCCCCTCCCCAATTTCTTTTGGCATGGCATGGATACCAATGGAACATGTGGGTTATCTTTGTTTTTTCTCTTTCTCTCCCTGATGAATCCATCTTCTTTTTTCTCTCATTCATTCTCTTCTTCTTTGTAATTCCCCCCTTATAATGTATAGTAACCTCATATCTACCATGAACTTTTCCATTGCTTTCTGGGTGATATTCATTTTCAAAGACCACAGTGTACTAATTTTCATAACCATACAATAATACCAAGAAAATATTATTGTTTTTAAAAAATGTGGCTTTGATTTCAGGAAGAACTTTGAAGTCATAAATAATTTTAGCAGATTCCCAAAGGTAATGTGGCTCGCTTTCCCACTCCCCTTAATTCTTGGCCCAACTCAGTGACCATTTGTAGCAACTCTTCTCTCTCTCTGTCTCTCTGTCTCTCTGTCTGTCTCTCTGTCTCTCTCTCTCTGTCTCTCTCTCTCTGTCTCTGTCTTTCTCTGTCTCTCTGTCTCTCTCTCTCACTCTCTTCCTCCCTCCCTCCATATATATAGATATTGATATATATACACAAATGTATGTATTCTCTCTACATGTGCATATATTTGTATATACACAGATGTAATGTGTATGTTCTTATATGTACGCATATATGGGGAAAGAGGAAGGAAGGGAGAGAGGAGCTCTATAAGTAGGGTATTAAAGTCTGTGTCCCTAAAAGGTCATCCTGTCCAGCCACTTTATTTTATAGATAGGGAAACTCATTTTACAGGCCAGTCCTGTAGAAGTTGTTTGACTTGAACAAAGTCACAGGAGCAGTAAATGACAGATCTAGACTTTGAATCTAGGTCCTTAAACTCCAAAGCCAGTGCTCCTGTCTTGTTTACTTAGTTTAGTTTTTTTTTAATCTTTATGGATCTTACCTAGGAAGTGTAGTTTTGTTGTACTCTATGTCGTTGCAGCGATCTAGTGGATTGTCAGTCTAAAGTTTTGATGTATGTGTCATATAAAATTATATCATAATTTGTTATTTAGATTAACAGTGATGATTTTTTTTAGTATGTTTGAAGAAATCTATGTATTTTCTTTGAGTTTAGCAAAATCATGATGGTAGTAGAAGCAAATTATTTTAATCATCAGTAAATTAAATGGATGAATTCTTTGATTCTTTACTTTTTGTTCTTATTTTTCCTATCCCCATATAAACTTCTTTGATTCCTAAGGAAAGTCAATATGACTATTTATTTTAAAAATCAGTACATTGTTTTGTCTTGAAATACGGCTTACCTTGTTCAGTGATTGTTTTCTGAAATATTTTAGCCATGATTCACCAAATTTTTCTAAAGGAAAAATGAAAAAAAAAAGATGAAAAAAATATGAAAGCCTAGAAAATGTTTATCATCTGTGTAAGGCAACAGGAGTTTTACCTTTCTATCCCAGCACCTAGTATGGTAACTGGCACATAGTAGGTGCTTGGTAAATGCTTTTTGATTGATTGAAAATTGTTTATATTCTTTCAATCATCATTTCTTTTTTCAATACAGTTAAGTCTACGCTTGTTTTTATTCATTTGTCTATTTGTTTTGGTACCTTAAGAATCAGTCCCTCACATTTGTGTTATTTCCAATGCAGATGTCTTCTGTATAATTGGTCTTGTCTCACTACTTTTCCTATCTTTGTTTTCTTTGTGGGCATGTCAGTCAGTCAGGTGGTCAACAATCATTTATTTAGCACTTCCTATGTTCCACCCATTGTGCCAAGTGCTAAGAGTACGAAGAAAGACAAAAATAAGCCCTGCTTTCAAAGGTCTCAGATGACCATGAGGGAGGTAGCTAGCAGATAACTGAGTACATATAAGACCCATGCAGAATAAATGGAAGGTAATCTGAGAGAGGAAGGCACTAATAGTTGGGAGAGATGAAGAAGGCTGCATGAAGAAGGTAGGATTTGAGCTTTGTCTTGAAGGAAGCCAGAGAAGCTAAGAGGTAGAGGTAAGGGAGAACAGCATTCCATGAATGAGAGACAGCCAACCCAAAGGTCTAGAGGTCCTGTGTAATGAAAATCTAGTATACCATTGTAGACTGCATATATTGGAGTAAAGTATAAGAAGACTGGAAGAGTAGGAAGGGGATAAATTGTGCAGATCTTTAAATGCTGAACAAAGGACTTTATGCTTTATCTTGGTTATAATAGGGAGTGTTTGGAGTTTGTTTGGGAGGGGGGGGAGAGATGACCTGGTAGACCAGGACCTTAATAAAATAACCTTGGCAGCTGAATGGAGAATGGATTGGAGTTGGGAGAAACGTGAGGTGAAACACCAGTTAGGAATCCATAGTCCAGTGGCCAATACAAGATTGTGTTTTGCTTAACTGTTTGTTTGTTACAAGGGTTTGGCTTTTCTTCTTTTTTTTTTAATGGGGGGGGGCATGGGAGGAAAGAGGGAGAAAAACAAATGATAATGGGGGAAATAAATTGAGGAAATTTTTAATTAAAATAAAAAGAAAGTTATAATCCAGGCAAGAGATGATAAGGGCATAAATGACTGAATACAAATAACTAGCAACTCTTTAATAATGATATGCCCCAAATATCTGTGCTCAGTCCTGTGCTTCTGAACATTTTTATCAGTGACTGGATTTTGGTTCCCTGAAGGTCTCTAAGCAGACATCTGATAACCACATCTTGGGTATAATGTAGGGAGGGTCATTGTTCATGTATAGGTTGGGCTACATCATCTCTGAAGTGCCTTCCAGAGCTGAAATTTTGGGATTCGTTTCCTGGAGGAAATGAACTTTCCTGATTTAGAACATATGAGGTAAGCACAAAATTAAGTTCATTGCCTGGAAATAATTTGGGTTATAAAACACCTTTTACTTAAGAATACCCAACTACAGGGGCGGCCAGGTGGCGCAGTGAGTAAAGCACCAGCCCAGAGTCAGGAGGCCCCGAGTTCGTTTCCAGACTTAACACCTACACAGAAAAAAAATGGCCATGTAACCTTGGGTAAGTTACTTAACCCCAAGTGCCCTTCAAAAAGGCAAAAAAAAAAAAGAATACTTAACTACCTACTCAGCATTCTCCAGTTCAATCTAAGTTATTAGCTAGAAGCAATATTTCTTTAAATTTATAGTAGAATCAAATATGTATCAGGGAAACAATATTCTACAGAAAATTTCTGAAAATCATTTTGTAGTCTTCCTTTAGAACTAGATTAAAATAAGGGATCTAGTATTTAGTGTGTAGGAGCCATAGGAATAAGAATATGACCACTTATCCA
The DNA here is from genome assembly GCF_028583685.1 of Petaurus breviceps papuanus. Classification (NCBI taxonomy): domain Eukaryota; kingdom Metazoa; phylum Chordata; class Mammalia; order Diprotodontia; family Petauridae; genus Petaurus; species Petaurus breviceps. The sequence goes on along the minus strand of NW_027185764.1, from coordinate 49,706,011 downwards.
AGACCAAAAAGAAATCAGAGAAATCTAAATTTAAATTTCATATCCTTTCTATTCACGTCCTTTTTAAAGTTTGTAAATTGGAAATAAATATGTGTTAGAGGTTTTTTTTTTGCATTGGCAAAGTAAGAAAAAGAACTTCTGGCTACTCTTTTTTCACCAGCTGTCAAAATCTAAATCATGTTTCAAATGAATATTCCTCATCAGCCTTCGAGGGTTGTTCTGACCTTTTTGGCCAAAAGAACAGAAAGGAATTTATAATTTTCATATTAATTGATATGATATTTGTAATTAATATACTAATAATTTAGTTTTTCTCAAGAGCTGCCTCTCTGGCTTGGGAGTCAGAGCTCACAATGCAGCGTGAACTGATTAATCAAAACTGACAATGCTCACAATCACTGGACATTAAGTGAAGTAAATCAAAGAGAAAAGCAACTAGATGGTTACCCCCAAGAACACTTAAGGATAAAACTGAAGAAGTACAACAAAGAAGCAAAAAATGGAAAAGATCTGAATAAGTTTTCATAACAAATTCTTTTCACCATCAAGGATAGCCATAACACCTGAACCCTAACACTACAGTCACCCAATTTACTACATGAAGAAGTGGAAACAACATTGAAGAAAATTGGAAGGAGATGCACTATACCCAAGAATACACAAAGGAGGTCCATGCTGCAGGTGGCACAATTTTGAGATCATGGAACAGTCAATTCTACAGGCTTTTGCTAGAAAGGAAGATGCCATTTCTCATCTTTATGCAATTTTTATGATGCTAATATACTTGTAGATTGAGGGGATGCTTGATAAAGAAGATAGATATTAAAGGGAACCAGGAAGATTTTACAAATGATATTCCAAAGCAATTAGAATGCAATTGATTGAAAAATGTTGAGAATGCAGGTTTCTGGAAAGACTTAGATGAACTGATGCAAAGTGAAATAAGCAGAACCAGAAAAACATTCCACACAGTTACAACAATATTATATGATGATCAACTGTGAATTACTTAGCTATTCTCAGCAATTCAATGATCCAAGACCATTCTGAAAGACATGGTTTTTAAAATGCTATCCATCTCCAGAGAAAGAACTGATGGAGACTGAATGCAGATGAAAGCATGCTTTTTTAAAACTCTATTTTCCTTGGGGTTTCTTTGTTAGGGGAGGATATGTATTTTCTTTCACAACTTGACTACTATGGAAATAAGTATTTCATGACAATTCATGTATAACCTGTATCAGATTGTTTGCCCTCTCAATGAAGAGAGAGGTGAGTGAGTGAGGAAGAAAATTTGGAAATCAGTTTTTTAAAATGAATGACAAATTTTTTTACATGTAATTGGAAAAAATAAAATATTTTTTAAATGAAGGTTCCCATTTATGCATATTACTCATGGTACCTGATTTGGAATGTAGGGGATGTCATAAATCTGATATCCCAGAAGGCCTGAGCTATTCATGACTTATGGAGTATTCAGGGTGAAGGAAGAGTTCCAAAACTTCAGAAGTGATTTGTTTTGCTTCTCCCACCTCCCAACCCCATATCACAGATAAGGAAACTGAGGCCAGAGTCTTTCAGTGAATATCAGAGAAAAGTTTCAAGCCTAGGCTCTCTGACTAAACCTAGGAGCCTCTGAAATCTGCCTTGGCATAATGTCATCTGATCACAGCCCTCTCCTGGACTATGACCTCATGTGTCCTCTCTCATGTTAGACATGGTCCTACCTATTATTTGTGAAAGGAGGTGTTAGTGATTAAAACTCTTCAGAGAGGTATCCATATTGGAAGAGTGCCAGTTCATGAGAAGATAGAGGTCCTGAAGTATGATTTGGTCTGTTGATATTTTGACACGCATGTGATCTCTGTTGATGACAAGAATACTCTCAGTGCATTAGCAGAACCCAGAGACAAAACAAAAACAAAACAAAACTGAGGAAATTGTCAGTGTCTAGTAGGCAGTTGCACATGGAATTCAAGAAAGAGACAATATGTGAATATGTGCCTTTTATTTGAAATGATAGTAATTCGATATGACATTTCAGTTTTAAGTACAGTGTATCTTTCCTTGATATAAAGATAGTTCTAGGTTCTTGTCATCTTAACCATGAGACTCCAGTCCATCTCTGTCATTGACCATCAGTTTTACTCTAATACTCCCATCTTTGCCAAGTCCCTTCTGTCCCCACTTGTTACTTAATACATAGAATATAAGTCAGGTGTCAAACTTAGATGACTGTGAAATTGCTAAAGCAAATACCTGAGAAGCATCAGGAACATTGTAGCCCTATTCACAGTTTAATTTTAACAGCTAAACAATAGAGAATAGGGAGGGATGGAGTGGAGGAGGATGAAAAGGGGAGGCGAGAATTTAATCTGTTCCTGATAGCCTAACACTCAGTTTATGGGACCATATTTATTCTTGTAATTGGCTATTTCCTGTCTTTAAATGCCTATTTATTCATGTCTGCCACCTTCCTCTCACTTTATTGGCCTTGCGGTCACCACATTATCTTTCTCTTCAAAATCAATTGACATTTTTATGAAAAGAGTTTGCAAGGTGAGAGTGGCATCTAAAACAGGGGTAGGAGTGGGGGTTGGGGGGCTGTGGCGGGATGTAGCTGCTGGGAAACAAGTGTCGTGCATAATCGCATTCTACCATTTGCATATGTTTTAGTTGATTTGTCTTTAGATTTACATGGGTTACTTTGAATATATTGACATTTCTAAAATTTAAGCACTTTCCACATGATAATGTAGATTCTAATCCACTGCTCAATGGATATTGGGGGAAGGACAGAAGTAGGGAGATGGGCATTTTCCCACTGCACTGTTTTGCAAACCCCTTTAGTTTGTGCCTGTGGGTTTGCTCCCCTGGGTTTCTTGGAGCGATTTCAGTTCTACAATCTTTCTCTAGGTCAGATTCCACAAACATAAGATTCCTTTCTGTCATTGTGAGCTTTAAGACTGGGGATCCTAAAAATTGGGAAGTAATTAAGCCAGAATACATAGCTCACCCTTTCTTTTTCAGAGTATTATGATGAGTGAGTGTTAGAAAGAGATATTGCACAGTGGAAAGATAAATCCTTCCAATGGCCACAAAGAAATATTTGCACTGATTTTTTTTCACATTGCTCTGAGCATATTGTCCTCCACTGCTGCCGTTTGATCTCAGGAAGAAAGCCACTTGCTGATTCAAAATGTTTGTTTCTAGGTGCCAGATCGACCTGTCAGCCCTCAGTAGAGAACAGACTCACAAGCTGGAGTTACAGCTGGAAGAGGGTGAAGGACATCTGGTGCTGCTGGTCACCCTGACAGCCTCTGCTACTGTCAGTATATCTGACCTCTCTGTAAACTCCTTGGAGGACCAGAAGGAACGAGAAGCGATATTAAAGAGATATGTATGTATCCACCTCATGTATGTAACACTCCTTCTTCAAGGTTCATACATGACTAGAAGAAAATGTAAATAATTTACCTGCAGTGTCAGAAACGTTGCTGAGAACACATCCTGTCTGAGGGATATGGAAACACACAAAGCTCTGAGAATTCAGGGGCTTCATTCTTTCTAAATCAGCAGTTAGATCATTTGCTGGTATATTGCTGGTCATCTCTTCTTTTAGCTCAAATTCTATAATTTTTGTTCTGTGATTTTACTAGATTCCCAATGAACATGAAGGAATGAATTTTATTTTTAAGCTGAATTTACAACTTGTTGTTGCAAATAACTTTTTTTCCCTTTCCCAAATGAAATGGAGTTTAATGCCACTTATGATCATTGGTAGATTTTGGTAACAGTACACAAGATTAGATTTCATTTTTACCTGATTAGAAAAACCCTTCTCTTTTGCTTAATGGCAAAGCATGGTTCATTGAAAATGAAGAGTTCTCACATTTTGATTGCTTGCAAAAGGATGAATTTGTGTAGCGAATCCCAAAAATGTTGATGTGAATCAGATTTTCCCAGTTCCAAATATTTTGAACCAAATCGCTCTATTTCCCAGCATCCTCACACTGTCGAGTAGCTATTATGTAGTTTTATTGAAGCAACAGAGAGGGGAGCTCTTACTCCACCATTTATTGTTAATGAAAGCACTAAAAAGTAAATGTCTCACTACCCTTGAAGGATGGGGGTGGTGGGGTGCTTTTCCACTTAAAATTACAAAGCTTTTATTGTACAATGCTGCCAGGTGTTTAGGAGGCTCCTCTAGACACTCAACCATTAAACCAAGCTCTGACTAACAAAGAACTGCTTAATTTTTTTTTAGATTTTAAAATATTCCTATTCACTGACTGACATCCTTTCAATAACTGAATTTAATAAAGATGTACCTTATCAGGCTGTGCAGATAACATGAAGTGCTGGTACTAATGCTCTACAATATTCTTCAAACAGATTAGCAGGATGTGCGCTTCAGCAAATTTATTCTGGATATCTCCACTGAATCAGCTGTCTGTTAATGCTTGTACAACTCACACACCAATAGTGTTATCATAAACACAGTTTAATAGAGGTGACTTAGCAAGGCAAAACATCATATTTTTTAAAAACCAACCCAGAGCTGAAGTATTGTGCACCATCCTTTGAAAACATGATTATAATTATGAGAATTATTTCAAATTTGGGTACCTCCAAGACATATTCTCCTCTTCCCATGGAAAGATCTTCATAAGTAGTCAAATGGATTTTTTTAGTAGCAGTATAAAATTTTGACTAAGTATAAGCCATACTTGATGAATTAGCATTTTAGTAATATCCTATACATTAAATCATAGAGCTAGCTTAGAAGTTTAGGCATAAATGCAATTGTTATTACTGCATTTTGCCCCTCGGATAGGCTTTATTTAATGGGTCACTTTCCTTCATAATGTGAATGCTGTCCATAATTTCTGGTACTATATAAAGAATCAAATATTTTCCTTCTTACATTAAATATAAAATATTATGTGAAAATATAAGATGAATAAATGTTACTCGGAATATGCATTTTAACCCATGTTGATAATATGTTTTCATAATTATACTACAAGGTTGAAAGTTTTTTGAGAAACTTAAGATGTGCTGTTTGAGAAAGTTGCTTCTAAGAGCAGTAAGTCTTATAGGTTCCTAGAATACAAATCATCTATATATATTAGGGGGCTACAAGCAATTTTATTTCTAAACTTGTAGTCATTGTGAAATGGAAGAATTCTCCTTAACCTGAGATAGGATGTTCTTTTATAATTGACATGATTATCTCAGGAAGCTTAATCAGTTAGCTAAATATTTTTTCATATACTAATAAGGTTCTAGGTTAACTTTTTCTCACCTGTTGTACTCAGGAGAATAAATGAACTGACATCACCCTCACATCAAACAGTCCTGAAGAATGACTCCATTACAGTCATTTAATCATTTGTAGCTGAATACTCAAACCCTACAAATTAAGTAGACATGATGGTGCAAAACATTATTTGAGGACCCCAGTCTGAAAAAAGACCATTAATTCTTTTTCTCCCACATTTTTTCCTTTTTTTCTTCTCTTCTTTTTTTGTGGGTAGCAGTCAGGGGGGGAGTAGTGCTGGGTAGCAGACCAAGAGAGATTGTATGACCTTTTCAGAACGGGTGTGCTGAACCCTTGCTCCCCCTTGTCACCATTTAAAAACCAGAGAAGCTAGTTTAGAGAAGAAGTTGTTAGCATTCCATTTTTATTATGACATTTCACAGTCATCCGATTTAATGTCCCTTGACCGGATTGTCCACCGTGAGACGATGGGCTTGAAATGTTATTTAGAGCATTGATAAAAGGTGAGCGGTTCGAAGATGACAGCGAGTCATAAGGCGGGTGGTGTGACATTAATTTTCTCCATAACAGAGATGGAATAAGACGTCACGGTGACAAGCTGTCAATCAGTCCTGGCCCCTCAGTGGATCTCGATGCCATAGGATGGGGTATTGCTTCTCCCATAATAGAGCTGAACTGAGATGCTGTTCCTGACAGCTGCTGCAGCCATACAGAAAATATATTATACAGCCTTTCATTAAAAAAATAAAGAGGCCTCATCTCCAGAGCATTTCAATCTTTTCCCATCTATTGAGGGCTGAAAGGATTCACAGCAAATCATAGATTCCTCTGCTATGGAAATTTCAGGCTTCAGAAGCCATCCAGGTTTTGAGGCCTTCAACAATAATCATAAGTAACAAGACAGGAATATCTTGTGATAAATCATTACTTAAAGTTATATGTTTAAGCTCACATATTTAAGTTATTTGCTCTTTAGAGCTCCTACTCTAATATCATATGTCCTGGGACTAAGCTGTCGAAATTTGCAATAAATTACTCAAAATCAGCTGATTTGAGGAAATGAAAAACTTCAAACAATAATTACCCTGGCAATACAGGAAGAAGGGTATCAGGACTGAAGCATCAGAATGCAATCTGTCTGTGGAATGAGCTACCCACACTGAAAATAATTCTAAGACTTCAGGACTAGGCCTATTTGTTTTACCTACAAAGAAACTAGGTTTAAATAGCTCCTATAACCTTTTGGTAAATTCATTCTCCGCTCTAGCCTCTCTACTTAAGATTTGTTTTAGAGCACTGTGTACCAGTAAGGGACAGTATCTGTAATTGCCACCCCTGACTTTCAACTTGCAAGCATGTAAACAGACAGTGAAATGTATTATCATTGAGCTCTGTCATGTGTAGATTAAATAGATTTCTGATGATAAACTAATGCTTTTAAAAGGGATTAAAAGTTAATCCTTGTGATAAACACTTTTTTTTAAAGTAAGGTTATGAGATTACATGTAACCGTATTTCCTCATCTCCCTCTACCAAGGTCATAGCTTCACTGTAAACAATAACTAGTCAGATGGGACTTAAAAAGTTAATATCAGAGTGTGTTTTGTCTCTCATGGTTCTCACAATATTAATAAAAAGATGGCAATGGTCTTTTCATTGGTAACATTTTAATAGATAACTTTATCATGCAAAAATATATTACTTTCTTGGGTCATAAAATATTTTGAAGATTTGATAAAGATGAATATTTGATTTGTTGAGTTTTTCAGAGGAAAGCTATCATGTAATTCAAACAAGTAAATAAAAGCATATTTGAAGTTTCATATTTGAAGGATTTATTTCCTTAGCATTCATGTCCATCAGTAAGATTCCTAAATCCTTGAATGAGTATTCTTCTTATAATCAAGGATAGCAATTAATTTTTTAAATCCTAAAAATTCTTTTTTGTTATTTGTAACAAATGATAGATTGGAACAATTCATCAATAACTTTTCTGTGAGTGTGGATTTCATGCTTTTTCATTGTTTGAATTACAATTTAAAATCAAATAGATTCAAGGGGTTTCCTGTTGATGGTGTTTTGAATGCAAATGAAATTTAAGTTGTGTTAATAAGTTATATAAGATATATTTTACATAATATTCCTACAGGTTTCTCCTGAATTAATCTTAAGTTTTTAGCAAGATCATTTTACCAGTTAACATCTTATGAAAAAAGCTAAATGTATTATTGTATAATGCATTCTATTTTTTATTACTCACCGAAAAAGAGAATAGTAAAGGCATTAATTTGATATTGGTATTTTTCCTTTAATCCACAAAGCTTAAAGATCTATATGAATTATCAGCTAACGCCCAATATCAAGTATTATTTCCCTCAAAACTGTAGCTCCTTTAAAAAAAATAAGACTGTCAAGAACTGTATTGGTAGGTGAGATGGAAAAAAAGAATACTCAGATGAGAAATACATTACTATTCTAGCTTTCTACAAAGCTGTTTATTATATTAATTCTAAGTAATTTTTTTGGAATTTTATTCTAATTTTACAAATATTTACTGCATACATTTCCCCCCCTTTTATTTTGGTAGAAAATTGGTATGTTTTGAAATCATACAAATATCCTTCCCAATCGTTTCAATTATTTTCAGAGTCCATTAAAGTTTGCCAGTTCTTATCAGTGAAGTCCCCTGACCGGATAGTAACAGTGATGATGATAATGACAATAGTGATACCAACCACAGTGTTGTCTTTCAGAGTCCAATGCGGATGTTTCACAATGTGAAGGACGTAGGATTTCTCCAGGTGAAAGTCATCAGAGCAGAAGGGCTGATGGCAGCTGATGTCACAGGCAAGAAATTATGTCACTTCTTTAGCAACACTAAAGGTCCTGGCCTTTAAGTAGTTTTAAAATTTGCATTATGTTGGAAAAAGGCTTCTAAATAAAATGTCTAAAGGAAATAAAGGCTTGAATTAAATCTTAATAGTCACAAAGGGAAAGACACACACACACACACACACACACGCATGCACAGGCACATAGCCCTTTATATTGTTACTGGATATTTGAAACGATGGGAATATTCTCCCCATGTACCACACCCAAATATGGCTAGGAGAACACTACAAAGGACAAAAGTGGGGTGGTGGAAATATTTTCCCAATTGCGATTCTCTCACGTGATTCCTTAACAATAAAGCAACTATTATTCAAGTACTTTTGGATTAAAGGTACTCTACACATCTTGGCCCTTTTCCTTACTGTGTGGGCCAATTTGGGGGACATTGAGTAAGTTCATCTTAGCTTAGGCAATGTATAAAGAGAATCCCACCTCTTGAGGATTTTCTCTTGGAATTGCATGGACATCTGATGTTGTTATAGATCCATTCTCCAAGGCAAGATCTTAGGGAGACCAAGGTATTATTGGGGTTTCATGAACTGGAAGCTAAGACCATTCTTTCTGTGTATATGCCTGGCTATTAGGTGTAAGAATGGATCTGATGGTTGTTATTTCTACATTTTCCAATATTTAAATTTATAATGTTGGATTTATGACTGTGTACCTTCTCCCTAAAAACATTTGTTGTTTCATTTTCTAGGGAATTGGGAGGTATTTTCATCATTAATTAAAAAAACCACTCTCAGAATGTTCAATAAACATGACTATCTCTATGTATGAAAGTACTCATTTGGTATTTATGGAAATATGCCTGGCATTTACATGTGAGGAAAACTATCCTTAAAAAGAATGGCTTTGAAAAGAACTACACCTTTCCTACCATTAGAGGGCCTACAAAGATTTCATGAATAGTAGATATCATTCATTACTCTAGTGTTAAATAGATCCTGAGAAACCAGAACTGATTAAAAAGCAACTTATTAATATCTCACAAGTGAGAGTACACCAGGTGTTAGTCAAATGCTATTCTCAGGATTTACTTCTGCATTTTATCAATTGCCTATTTACTGTTATGAAAGAAAGGGGTAAAATGAAAATAATTAGGAGTTTGCAATTTACCCTAAAGAAATAGTGGTGAAGAAAGTTGTAGTAGTAGTAGTAGTAGTAGTAGTAGTAGTAGTAGTAGTAGTAGT
>NW_027185764.1:49694140-49696629 GCF_028583685.1 Petaurus breviceps papuanus | reverse complement strand
AGTAGTAGTAGTAGTAGTAGTAGTAGTAGTAGTAGTAGTAGTAGTAGCAGTAGTAATAGCAGCTGTTGACCATTGCCCGAAACTATTTTATAAGTTCAGATATGTGTCCCTTTTAAGATCTCATTGGGGCAGCTAGCCAGACATGGAAGTCAGGATGATCTGAATTCAAATATGGCCATTACATGATCATGGGCAAGTCCCTTAACTTCTTTTTTCATCAATTTCCTTAACTGTAAAATGGGGATAATAATAGCACCTCTCTCCCAGGGTTATTGTAAGGATCAAATGAGTTAATAATTATAAAGCTTTTAGCACAATGCCCAGCACATAGTAGGCACTATATAAATGTCAGAGATGATGATGATTGCATATGCCAATTTATATTCTCATATTAGATGATTCCTATCAAGACCATTTTCCAAACGATTCATTTCTCTTCTGTTGGAATTTTGTTTTCTGGCTTAGTTCAAAGCAATTTTGTTGTGCAATTATTTTGATAAATTAATGTTAGCACCATGTGTTTGAAGGCTCAGATACTTGCCCATAGTGAGGTTGAATACAATAACATGAGATTGTCTTCTTTCAGAGAGAAGCTGTCATGACTGTTAAAATTTCATGAATATGCAAACTCTGTTAACCTGGTTGGCCTGTGTGCCACTATGGAAGTTAAAGAACATGTTCTTTCACAGGTGGAAGAATATAGATATTCCTTTCCTAATGGTACTATGTAAATTAACATGAATAACAATAGAATCTTTCCCAAGATCCAACTAGACACAATTTTATTTTTATTACACAGATTTTTCTCCCCTTTTTTATGTTTTTGGAGAAATAAATCTGGTGGTTCCTCACTCAGTTTTGACCTTAAAATCTAATGTAGTCTGAATTGAAAAAGAGAGAAGATTGAGCTTTCCAGGGGCAAAGGGGTAATTTAGTCTTTGACCTTATTCACTCCTGGACCTTTTGTGGTCATCATGACATTTGTGCTGATTGCAAAAATTGGGGGACATATATTTGACTCAGAGATGGCCAGGTATAATACAAACCTTTCAAATATCCCTGCTCTCCTTGGTCCTAAATGCTTTAACTGGGAAAGAAATGAGCTTTCTGAAGATTTATCTGTGATCTGTACAAAAGAGTGCTTTTAAAACAATTGTATGTGTCACAGTGGATTTTGATATCCATATTGAACCAAAATATTACAATGATTTTTTCAAAGTAGTATGTCATATTTATTATGCATTTAAAAAATAAGTGATGTGAAACAGGGATTAAAGGTTTAGTAGTAAAGGAAAGTATTTAGTAAACACTTATGTTTTATATGCTAAAACTTAATGTACCTGGGGTGAGGTACGTGAGTGGCATTGCATAGGATGTCTTAATGGAAGCAATATTTTCCCTCAGTGAAGTATATTTTTCATTTGATTAGTTGCAAATGTTGTTATTGTTTAGGGATAATATTCTTGGTCAGCATTAGAAAATTGTTTTCTAGAAATCTATATTTTTTTAACTAATGAAACCCACCCTTATCCAACTTTGATCTACTTTCTTCCTATTCATGTGTTCATGTGATGTAAATATATAGTCCATATAAAATTGTAAGTCGAAATTCCTTAGTTTAAACCAAATACTTGAAAAAAAAGTACATCATTAGGCATGAGTACAAGAGGAAAAGATTTCGTAATCTTTTAAGTAGCCATCAATCTCACTGTAGTTACAAAGAATTTTTTCCTTTTCAAAATGTAAAATTTTTCTTTTGTTACTACACATTCATTGAGAAACATTGTGATACTGTATTAACTCTGTGTGAATAAAGAGCATTTGAGACTCCCTTTGAATGAGTGAGTATAAAGCACAAATTACTTTTTAATGAAACCCTCAATTCTTTCCCTTTGCACAAAAAAGCCTATAGCCTTGTTCAGCTGAATACTACTACAGTAGGTCACTTCAGTTAAGCCCCTAATAAACTGTTGATAGTTGAGGGTAGTTTTTTCTTCAGTCTCAATAGCCCAGTGTTGGACAGTGCACTTCAAATCATTAAGGTTAATACTGATTTGAAAAAAAGAGAGAGAGATTAACTGTGGTGGTTAAGGCCTCAATTTACAACTCCCACACATACACATGCATTGAACAAGGCACAAGAATGGATTGAAATTTCCATCAAATGGTGAGCAGCCTGAGAAAGTGGTACTCTATTTTTAAAGTTGGGCTGTGAAATTTTTCTTTAGGAAAACTTCAGAGATACTGAGAAATACTGCTCAGTACAACTCATTTACCAGTGAAAAGGTTAATGTTTTATCTGTGCATCAAACCAAAACCTTTAGACCAAATGACCCCAGTGTAACTTGGGAATTTCATGGAACTAACTGGTGGCCATACCCTTCAGTCAAACGGTCTTTAACATGGAACAGTTATGAGAACTTGTGTTCAAAAAAAGTAAAGGGCCTGTGGGAGGAATTTCTTGAGTGGGTGAGAAATAATTCTTCTTA
>NW_027185764.1:49674140-49691640 GCF_028583685.1 Petaurus breviceps papuanus | reverse complement strand
CTTTCTCTTACTGCCACTAAAAAAGCTAAAACAACTTCTTGTTACTGATGTGAGAAGCTGTTCTTCCCAAACCAAACAGATGACACCATATATTTGAGATAATACAGAGGGATATCCAGCAATAATGAAATACTTGGGTCTAGATTTGTGCATCCTAGGAAATTGTTAAGGTCTTAAATGATTCCTATGGCATCCACATGTTCAGAAGGTATTGCTTAGGAAATACAGGTGGAAGTCAGAGACTATGGTAGAGTAAGAAAAGAAGTTAATATAGTAATTTGGGTTGATCTACTCATGAGGAAAAGAATGATAGTGTGAAACTCTAAACTCACCAATGTGGTTAGTAATAATTCCAGTGATGCAGATTCCAAGCTATTCATGCCCTTTCGTTCTATTTGATTCTTGTACATGCCGCCCCATAAATCCTTCTTAGGGAGTCCACCTAATGTGCTTGGTGTCTCTACCTTCATTACACTACAAAGATACCAGTGGAGCACAGTGGCTGTCATTATTTATCACTCACTTTCAACACATGACTGGTCTACCTTCTTTACTTATAATCTATATCTCTCGTGTCATCATTTATATAAGTACATAGTAGGTGTTTAATAAATGTTGATGTGAAACTGGAATCTGATAAATGAAGACATGTTTCCTAGAAATATAATAATAAAGGTACAAATGCAAATATCCTAAAAAAATACTTGAAAAATCATACTTAACAACATGTTATTGCCCATTGCCAATAATGACATGAGTTTATTAGTGACATTATATTGCAATCTATGAATGCCCTTTGTACCTTTTCATTGGCATTTGGATAACTTTCAACTTTAAGTCTTTGGAGAATGTGATATGCCATGACTTGTAGCCATAAGCATCACTGGAAAAATATTGTAAAAAAAAAAATTGGGATCATTAAACACATCACGCAGTAATCCCCAAAGTAATCAGCCTATTTTCCTCCATCTGTTCTATGTTGAGCCCAGTTTATTTTTCTATTTGTTTTGTCTCTCCAAAATATTTGTACTAATAATCCAACTCTATGGGTTCTCATCCAACTGTGTATCATAGGCATTCTTTATCCACTTGATTTTTTCAGTGTGGATGGTTAGGCTGAATTCTCTTGAATAAATATGGATCTTTAGAAAGCTCTGTTATGTTCCAGGTCTTAACGCTTTATATATCAAGTCATCTGCAAACAGAGAACCTGATCAACTCTAGGGAATCCCTCTTCTTTAAGGACCATGTACTTGTCACTTTTCATGATACTCATGAACTTTTGTGAACAGATATTATTTTATGCCTCACTTGAAATTATAACTCAAGGATCATCCAACACGGTTATTGTTGTTGCTATATCTTTCAAAGAATCTTCTGAGTTTGACATGGATTAGGAAGACATTTTGGTAAAGAAGAATCTAAGGCAGAATTCTTTTACCAAATCAGCTGCATTTCTATAGTTTAAACATAAGTACACTGGGATTGTGTATGATCTATTCTCCTCAGTCAATTGAGTGACTGTAAAGATGCTATACAATGTCACGTGCAACAGCTTGCCTATTCTGTTTCCCTATCTTCATCTAAAATACTCTATATTTTGGTAGGTATGACATTCAGGAGTTGTTAATATTTCTTTCACTCATCTTTTTTAGGTAACTTCTAAGTTTTTTTAAGAAACAAACAAAATTATACTCTCCTCTTTCATGGACCTTGTCCCTCAACATCCTCAAAATTGTGCTGCCACCAAAATGGACCTCTCTCATGCAATGCATCATTTAAGTCAAATGTTCTTCCCATCCTTGTTTACTTTATTGTCATTTTTGCTTCCCTATGAAGCTCACTGGGGATGACATTATAGTCCAAATGTAGAGACTTCACTCACCTCCATGGAATAGATTTTGTATAAAAATCTTGAATAATCTTTCCTATTTGGGATTTCTATGTTGTCTTTCAGTTTTATGCTCAAGTGCCCTCAGGATGAGTTTATTAAGTTAACTCTATCATGAAGCTTCCTGGAAAATTCTTTTAACATCCATTGGTTTTCATTCTTTTATGAGAGAGCATTGCTTATAATCTTCCACCATTCCCCTCTGTAAGCTTTTGCAATTTTATATTCTAATCTGATGTTGTCCTTAGTTGCCATATTACTGCCCAGTAAGTAAATCAAATACATCTGACTGACATAGTGTCTAGGTTTTTGGTGACTAATTTATACTGATCAGCCTTCCTTAGAAGATGGAAATAATCTATATGGACAACTATTCTTTTATTCAGTTCCCATTTTTGGTACCAAACAATTTTTTTAAATAGGCCAGATGGGAGTTTCCTCAATTGTATTACAAATCTTCATATCCCCCCTTTCTTCTGCTTTGATGTTAATTTTTATCTTTACTCTAAGAATTTGGTGATCTGACTATGTACAAACAACTGCTTCAGAAGTGACTCCAAAATCAGTAACCCGGTATTTTTTTTCTGTTAAAATGCTTTCATCATTTCTTCTTTTCATTTTCCTCCTCCTCTTCTATTCTTCCTTCTCCTCTTCCTCCTTCTCCTCCTCATCCTCCTCCTTGTTCTTCTCCTTCTTCCATATGACATTATTTAGTTGATTCCATGTCCTAAAGATCCCAACTTTCTTCTTGGAGAAAGCATTCATGTTATATAGGTATGAAGCTGTGGTATGGTCTATAGACTTTTCACCTCTCTCACTCCTTACTCCTGTAACATTTTTCCACATATATTCTTCTTGGCTATTCTACCCTATATTCATCTTTGCATTAAAGTCATTAAGTATTAAATCTTATGTTGATTTAAAATTTAAAAGATCTTACTGATTTATTTGCAGAAATTCTAATCCTTGACAAGTGTTAGATCATAAGGTACATTCATTTTCATGGTGGTCTTTCAAAGGCATATCATGAATCCACAATATGAGATGGTGAAATTACCAAAAAGTATTTCCAATTGCAAATGAGAGAGAAGAAACTTATACATAAAGTAATTCATTCTTATCTACGGAACTGAATAAGGTATCCCTGGGATTTTACTAAATGCTTCAACAAACATTTTCAGATGATAAAAGCTCATAGTTTGAAGCTGGATGGTAACTTGACTTAGGTCATTATCTTCTGCTGTTAACATTTACTTAACTTGGCTGTAAATTTGGGATAACTTGCAATAATACTGAAGTGTGCATGGTCTGTCACTTAGCCCAGTGCCTGGCACATAGTAGGTGCTTAATAAATGTTGATTGATTTATGTGAAACTCTAATCTGATAAATGAATGCATGTTTCTTAGAAATACAATAATAGGGGCGGCCAGGTGGCGCAGCGAGTAAGAGCACCGGCTCCAGTGTCGGGATGACATGTGGATCGAATCCGGGCTCAGATACTCAGCACCACACCCAGAAATAACTGGCCATGTAACCTTAAGCAAGTTACTTAACCCTGATTGCTTTAAAAAAAGAAATATAATAATAAAGTTGCAAGTGCAAATATCCTAAAGAAAAAAATACTTGAAAAAAAATACTTAACAAAATGTTATTGCTCATTTCAAGAACAAGAAGTGGTGGGTTTTTACTCCACGATGGACAAATTTCTTTACTAATTATCAAAATAATATTTGAAATCACATGCTCCCCACTCCACTATCCAATCAACTAAATGTTCAACTTATACCCTCCTATATCCAACAGTGTTAAAATATATCAAATGAAAAATTGAACTTACAAGATAATTTATCACTTTTAATATACACTAGAAATCTATTCTGATAATCTGTTAATACATCACGTTGGGAAACTTTCCTAAATAGTCATTAAAAATGAAATCTGTAGGAGCTTTTTCTCTACCTCATCTGATCTATTAAACTCAGCCAATCCCCTCATCTCCTCTGGTATCAGAACATTCCCATATTTCCCTCAGTGCTGATGCTTCTTCCTACTTGGCCCATTTTTTTCTTCTTTCCACATCCTTCTTTTCTTTTGCCATAAATTTCAGAATTCTGATCCCAAAATACTAGGACTCGAGACAGTATTTAATTCTATAAAAACTTGAAAGTTCCCATCACTTTCTGACTTCTGGAAACTTCCTCCCATTTTGAAGTGAGGGGTCAAACTGATCCTTATACTTATGCTCCGTGCATTTCCACGATAGAATTTTGTGTCTCTAAAGAGCAGGATTTCCCAAAGTAATTTCATTTTTTTAATGAGCCTATGATCATATATGGATGGAGTCCATAGATTCTGGTCAATAAAGTCTGAGGATATGGAACAAAGCTGCAATAAATGAACAATCATTGTTTAGAACTAGGAGGGATCTTCGTGGTCATCTAGGACAACTGTCTTATCATATAGATGGGGGAAATGAAGTGAGGTATAAGTATTTGCCCAGTGTCACACAGGTAGTAGAGGTTTATGTGGGACCCAGATCTTCTGACTGCAAATTCACTGGTCTTCCCTGTGCACCAGAGAAATAAGGGGAAAAATTTTTGTAAGAAAAACATTGTTTTATGATGAATGGCTTAAGGCTATCTTTATAAAGAAAGGATGCTTCCTTTACTAAAGAATATTATTGATAATTTCATATTTAATATTTCAAGGGAATTTATCATAAAAACTTTTTTATGGAACCTGAATTTGTGCCTCATTGAACACAGTTTGGAATTTGGTCTAAGATTTCACTTTAAGCACCATGTGGTGAACATTGAAAAAAAAGCCTTATTATTGTTATGCCCTAGAATCAGATTTAGTGGGAATCTAGGGAAGAGTGCTGGTTAATTTAATTCTACCAATCAGATGTTTAAAATATGTTTAGGTCAGCCATTGAATCGGACAAAGGTTAAATCTCAATCTCTAGTGATAATACACTGGCTGGAAGATGTCTCTGACATACGTTGCTTTTTGTTCTGATGTACCCAATGGAATTCTTTCAACTAAAACATTGTTCTATGTTGTGATTAGAAATTCCAGATAGGAGAAAGGACAGATGGCAACCTTGATTATAATGAAAAGAGATTAAAGTATAGTCATTTCAAACTGTGGCAACTGAGGAAATTAAACCAAAGAGCTTAATTTTGTGGAAGGTAGGCCCAATAAAAGGCCCCCATGGGCCTGAATTGCTTTCCATGCTATTGAATGTCCCCTCTGTTTTCAGAGACGAGATGAACAAAAAAGCGGTCACTTACCCCCCCCCCCACCACCACCACCTTTTTATGGCATATCACATGTAGAAAACTGTGTGACTTGTCAGCATTAGAATGACCCTGGACAAAGCCCACCTCCAATGGATCAGGATTAACTCTTCTAGTGTGCAGGCAAAAATATCACTCAGCGTCTTTCAGTGACTTTAATGGCCAGGCCAAGGATTTGCACAAACTGGGGTCATCTACTTGCCCACAAAACAGGTACAGAATAATCAGCATCAGTACAAAGTTTCCCACAGTATCAAGTCAATGTGTAGCTGCCTTGTCTTCAAAAATCATCCTTTATAGATGGAATAATTCAGTCATGGCACTCAGTCCTTGGTGCCTTGTTAAAAACTATCAGAAAGGAGGGACTTTGTTGTATGTAAAATTATCTACTCGAAGAATTAAGGCATATATTTTATGAATTCAACACATGGTAATAGCAACTGGCAACTTCTGGTCTGATACAGATTTCTATCCTTCTCAATAACTTCCTTAGATTATTTATAAAGACTATTGATTTAAAAATCTTTAACTGGAAAATAAGAAAGCATATTAACTTCAAGCCCTCCCCAGGATAACATGGAAAATGGGCAGAAATTAGTAACATTATATGTAATAGAGATCAAGAGAAAGATCTATATGTGAATCAGATAAATAAACTGGACAAGTATAGGACAGAAAAACAGCTTACTTAAGAGAAAAGGACCTGGAGGAGAGGGTTAGTAGACTTCACAGTCAGTAGAAATAAACTGTTTTATGCAACACCGAGAGGACTTGGGTTACGTTAATATGGTCAGACAGACCAGACCTTGTATGGAATAGCAGGTCTAATTCTGAAGAGTACCATCTTTTAAGAAGAATATTGACAAGGTAGGGTTTGTCCAAAGAAGGATGCCCAATATATTGATTGGAGCTTATATTGATTATCTATGAGAAGCAATAAAGTAAAGGACTTAGAGCTAGTTAGCCTGATTAATAGAGGAAAATGGATGAGAAGATGATAGATTTGATTGCAGATTTTAAATACTTTAAGAGTTATCATCTGGAGTCAGCTAGATGGCACAGTGAATAGAGGAGAGCCCTGGAGTCAGGAGGACCTGAGTTCAAATCCAGCCTCAGACACTTAACACTTACTAGCTTTGTGACCTTGGGCAAGTCACTTAACCCCAATTGCCCTGCCCTCCCCCCTCCAAAAAAAAAAAGAGAGCTATCATCTGAAATAATAACTAGCACTGATACAGCACTTAAGGTGTGTGAAGCCTATCAGTCAGTCCACAAATATTTATCAGGTGCTAACCATGTGCTAGGCACTGTTCTGGATTTACAAAAAGAGGCCAAAGACAGTCACTGCTTTCAAGGAGATTACAGTCTAATGGGAGAGAGAACATACAAGCAGCAGGATGACCTCCCAGGACCCTCAAGTTCTAAAGCTACTATCCTATAATACTATATTTTAAAGTAATGAATGTTTCAAAACTATGTTCCTCTATCATTCTACACCAGTGTTGCTTAACTTTCCTTGCACATATCATGGATTGCTGAGACAATTCTGTGAAGCCTATGGAACCCTTCTCAGAGTAGGGTTTTTAAAATGTATAAAATAAAATAGAGTAGATTACAAAGGAAATAAATTATGCTGGAGTAGAGTTATCATAATACTAAAAACAAATAAGTTCATGGACCCTAGCTCAAGAACCCCTAATCCATAAAATGGACTCATGTACCTTATTCCTTTGGGAGCCAAGATGAGCTCCAACTGATAATGTAAATCCTTTTTTCTTTTTTATTACAAATTCAACAGTTACTGACATCTTAAGAACAGGGCAGAGGACTATGCAAGAAATAGTGAAGTACCCTAGTAGAGTATGGATTTTAGTACATATATATTACTATATATTACATAATAACTATTACTCTGTATACTATATACATTAATTATATAGTGTGCATATGTGGGGTGTGTTAACTAAGTAGTTTATTTGTAAGGAAGCATCTGTAACTTGCTTATTCCTAGATATGCTCATTCCTGGTCTGGAGTGGTAAGTGGAATGCTATCATTACTCATTCTAATTTCTCTTATATGTGCTTAACTAGGTAGTTAATTGATCTAAACATCTTAGTTTATTTGTAAAGAAACATTTGTAATTTGATTATCTCTAGATATGTATCTGTAGTGGTTGGTGATGGATGGAATACCATAATTTATCATTCTATTGTATCTATCTACATATATATATACACATACACACATATGTATGTACAAATAAAAATGTATTTGTATATTCACATGCATATGTATGTGTGTATGTAGGTATGTCTATAGTCCCCCCACTAGCATGTAGTCCCTTCTTTGAAGGAAGGGACTTTTCTTTTGCTTCTTGGTTTCACCAGCTCTTAGCATACACTAACTGTAAGTGTTTAATAAATGCTTGCTAATTGATTGCAAGTTTCATACAGCCCCTAAATACCAGAGCCAGAACTTGTCCCTGGGTCCTCCTCACTCCCAGCCCTGTGTTCTTTCCACCCCATGACAATGCCTTTCTCTTCTGAGCCTGTTTTGCTGCAGGCCAAGGGACTGTTAGACTGAGCTCAGCTGCTATGCTAATAAGGCTTTAGATGAGTTCACTGATGAAAAGATTAGGGAGTCTGAGTTTTCTCCTTCATTTTGGCACTTTATGTGTTCTGTAATAAACTTGTTATCTTTCTCTATGCTCCCGTCATGCCATATACACATTTCTAGCAGTCGTGTAGGACAGTCATTGCAAATCAGAGCAGAGAGCCAAAGGCTGAAAAGAAGAGCTCTCTGGAGTTTTGGTCCATGGAAGGCCAGGCTACAAATGTCCTTCTTTCTTTCTGATACTGCTACAGCAAATACAATCCCTCGGATATTTTAAATGGGCAAAGTAGCATATCACAAAGTGACTAGAGCATTAAAAGGATAAAAGAAGGAATAATTAAAGAGGTAATTGATGGTTAGGACCATCTCTAGTGTCTCTGCAATTGTTTTTGTTTGTTTAAATGGCAGCTAATCAAGGCAACTGAAATTTAGGGACTGACAATCCAGTCTTTTAAAGCACCGTTTAGCAAGCTAGATGTGTTGTCCATTAATTGTGGGTAAGCATCTCTTTAAAAAAAAAAGGCCATGATGTTAAGCTGTTTTGTGGCAGAGTTGAGGGAGGGTTTAAACCATACATTTGCTATTTTTTTATTACAAGTGCATTTCCATGTTTATTGTCTACTCAGTATGGTATAACAGGACACTTTCTAAATATTATTGGAGAGTAACACTGAACAAAAGATGAAGTTTGAAAGCAGGAGATGAATATAGGATAGATGTTCAAATTAAATTATTATAGATAAGCAAGAAGACACTCTTCCTCATTTCCTCCCCAAGGCTACCCACCTTTTATTTCTCTCTTTGACAGACTGCAGGACCTTTCCAGGCCGAACACCTTCCCAAATGCTTAGTGACCTTTGGGGGGAAAGAAAGGGCTGATTTGGTTAATCTTTATGAATTGGTTCTGCTTTCCAGGGAATAATGGCATGATATGTTTAAATCTTTCAACACTAATATCCACAGCAGAAATACACTAAAAACCTATGATCTACCAGGGTATGCCTTGAGAATTGCGCAGTGTCTATTAAACCACATTTCAAATGGCACATATTTTTTAAAACAAAATTTAAAAGTAATTAAACAAATTTCAAAAAACACAAGTTTAGACTTTAAAGTGATTTGAAGGAGCTAACGTAATACAGTTAATTGATTTCATGAAAATATATTAAAAGAAATAATATCAGAAGTAGGGGTGTGTTGGTACCATAGGAAAAATGACACAGTGATATCAATGATTTCATAATTGGGTAAGTGACTGAATGATATTGTATTGGGTTTTGATTACATTTTATTGGGGGGGGGGAATACGGAAAAGGAATAAACATATGTATGTATAGATGTATGTATGTGTATACTAAGAATTTTATATTATCTTATTTAATTCATCCTCATAAACAATCCTACAAGGTGGGTACTGTTATCCCCATTTTACAGTTGAGGAAACTTAAGCCAACAGAAGTTAAGTGACTTGCCCAGGGTCACACAGCTATTTCATGAATGAGACTAGATTTAAACTCAGGTGTTCCTGACTCCAAACCCAGCACTGTATCCACAGCACCACCTCACTTCCTCTAATGACTTAGTCAGATTACATTTGTTAGGATAACATTAGGTAAGGTTTTTGTATATTTGCTTTTACTTGCTTTCTATAAAGGACATTGCTATGCTACTTCTAGACAGTACAATAAGATGTGCCGTTGATAGCTTTAGTATAATGATATATTTTGCTATTAGCTTTGAAGGATTAGGTCTTAACAACTTGCTGTCCAAATTCTATGTCTATTGCTAAGACTTTTTTAAATTAATTTTTCAAAACTTCTACCCTGGAATCCAAAAGACTTTGCCAGAAGAATGCAGGCTCTAGCAGGTCCTGCAAGATAAAAAGTCTTATTTTCAGAGGCTACACCTCACTACAGGCTGATTTTCTGTCTTATAAAGACCAGTCTAGATAAGTTTGGAAAAGCCAGAGAAATGACCACAAAATGATGGATTTTTCAACTCCGACAATTCAATAAGATATTGATGAACCCTGACCTGCATGGAAGAAATCATAGGTACTCATAGTGCTATAAAACCTATTTCCAGGGCAGCTAGGTGGCACAGTGAATAGAGCACTAGCCCTGAAGTCAGGAGGACCTGGATTCAAATTTGACCTCAGACACATAACATTTAACTAGCTGTGTGACCTTGTGCAAGTCACTCAACCCCAATTGCCCTGCCCTCCCCTCTCCAAAGTGCAAAAAAAAACCAAAAACAAAAAATCCTTATTTCCGAAAAAAAAATAATAAGTTTTTGAAGAACTCTTTGAGTTTCCTCTGGATACTAAATAAATAATTAGCTAATTCAGTATTTAAATATCTGAATGAAGCACTTTTCTGGAAATCACTTTTTAAAAAAGGCTACAGTGAGAAAAACCATCAGAGTCCTATAAAAATGTTACTATAGAAGAAGATGCCCTAGCTAATTGAGCCTGCCCTGCCATTGTTCTGTAGTGGCTCACATTTTCTATTAAGCAAATATATGAGATTGACATAATACAAACCTGTAAACCTTTTAAAACACTTTGAATAAAACTCTAGGCCCCTAATTCAGTGATCTCTTAAGAGGCAGCAAGGCATGATCACAAGGGTATGTGATCAGCCATTATCCTTCTGATGATGGTCAGTCTTGAGGCTTTTCTACATTAACCACATCTATCCTTTCTCTCCTTTCCCCTAACACTTCCTGACTTGCCCCTTGCCTCTGCTATGCAAGATCCTACTTCTCCCCACCAACCCCCGCAACTTGAACCCTGGAAGTCCCTAATGAGAATTAAAATCTAACCTCTAACCACACACAGACAACAATAGCTATGTAGCTGCCAATGGGAAGATCCTCACCCCATCCCAAAATGACTTTGTGGCTGTGGCAAGAACCACTTGCAGGGTCGACTTTGTGTGCTGGGGCAGCCATGGTGAGTAAAAACCTTCACCCCACCCCATGCCTACGCACGTTTTTTCATTCTGGGTGGGCCAGAGTGAATTGCACAGGATGAATGAGTGCAGATGAGTTGTGGTCTACATCTTCTGTCCCTTTACATGACTTTTCCCCCAAACTCAACTCTCTTCTAAACTGCCCTATTACTTTCAAGGGCACTGCTATCCTTCTAGTCATTCATGTTTATAACTCCAGCATCATATTCCACTCCTCACCTTCTTTCACTTCTGTGCTCAATAAGTTACCAGTAAGTTGTTATTTCCAATTCCACAACATGTTTCTATGACATGGCTACCACTCTAATTCAGATCTTCATCATTTCTCTCTTGGCCTATTGTAACAGCCTCCTAATTGGTCTCCTTATAATTCTCTTCTGCCTCCAACCCATTGTCCCCACAGCTGCCCAAGTGATATTTCCTGAAGTGTAAGTTTGACAATGTCACTCTCTACCCAGTGGGTTCCTAATGACTCCAGGCACAAAAATCATTTCATTTTTCCCCTCTTTTTAAAATGTCTATTTTTTATAAGTTTATAGTGTATATAATGATTACTATAGTAGTGAATGATATAATTTATTTAAAAATACACATGTTGGGAGAGGTGCATGCCCAAAAAGTTTATACTGATAGGGGTGCACAGTTGTAGAAGTTTGGAGACGACTACTAGCTTTGATCCAGTTAGAATTTGGACTTTCCTGTTTGCTGCCATTTGTTGTTTTTTTTTTTTACTCTCATCTGGACTCATGACCTTGCTACCTGATTGGCTACTGAGAGGTATGACAATCAAATGCTAGGAAATCCAATACATACAAAATGTATTTCTATACAAACGAAATATTTCTCCTGAGTACAAAATTCCAGTGAACCACAGGCCATCCCCAAGACTTCTATGTAATACAGGGTCATTTTCATTGAATGTGCATACCTCCCCTCAAAAAAATTCATTTGCACATGAAAACATTTTGCTCTTATGTAAATTCATTCACCAAAAGTCTTTCATGTGAGGTATTTGGTTCAGTGGTCCTACACAGTCACAGCTAAAGACACTGGTGAGAATACTGCCTAAAGCTAAGGATTAATGTTACTGTACAAGAATAATAAGTGTCTAAAGTTTAAGGATTAAGTGATTTATGTCAATGTTCAGAATTGAGTTCTTCAGGAAAAGGCACAGGGATTGTGATTTCATCAGCATAGGCACTCCTGGGGAAGGAAATTCTCTCTATAAGTGCAGTTTGACACCACCGCAATTTGTCATCTTAAAGACTTCATTTTTTCCTATTTTTTAAATTATTTTCTATTTATCCTGTATATACCATTGTTTGTATGTATGCATTTGGTTATTATTTCCCCCATTAGATTATGAGCTCCTTGAAGGGAGGGTCTGTCTTTTTTATATCCCCAGCATTTAGCAGAGTGCCTCAGGCTTGTAGGTATTTTGTGAATGTGTATTGACGGACTCTTGAATTGGTTGAAGCACTGTGATGCTTAAATTATTTATCCTAAATCACACTGCCTGTTCTGTCAGAGGTGAGACCTGAACTTGGATCGTATCCTCTATACCACATTGCCTGTCTCTAAGGATGCTGTAAACAAAGGATGCCAGACGTGTGGCTCATTGTGGTTTACGACATTCCTGGGTGCAACCAAACCAGATTAAAATGTAATTAGGAAATATTTAACAAAATAAATAGAAATACAACAAAAAGTAGATGATGTTAATATGTGCTTTTCTAAGTCAGTATGTTATCCACAGGGATCTTTATGTACTGTCTACAAGCCTCAGTTTCTATCTGAGATGACACTACTGCTATAAACAATAATAATAATAATAAAAGAACCTAATTTCACAACACTTTGTAGTTTACAAAATGCTTTCTTCACAAGAACCTTGTAAAGCTTAGGTAGCACAAGCATTATTATCCCAGTTTTAGAGATGGGGAAACTGAGGACCAGAGAGGTAGTCAAAAAACTAGTCCATATCAGAGCCAAGATTAAAATCCAGGCCTTTTGATTTTAAGTCTAATGCTTTTTCTATTGTTCCATGTTACTGATTCAAGGGAAAATTAGAGATTTTTAGATTGAAAAAAATGAGCATACATCAAGAAGCACTGTGGACAGGTAGTTCAGAATGATTTGTCTTCTTCCTATTACTTTTTTCTTTTGAATCTAAACACTCTTTTTATTTCCTGCTATGTCTAATACATCTTAAGCTTTCAAGAATGATGGTGCTTACTAGTAGGAAGGAAAATGTTTTCTATTGGGTCCTTATGACATGACAGGCACTCTCTTTGGGATTCCTTTTATGTACCAGGAATGTTGAATTCTAGTGTCATTGACTAAGGAAAATGGGTAAGAAGTAGTTCTAGGTGATGCTTAAGCATCTGCGTGGGAGTGTGTGTGTGTGTTTTAAGAGTTTAGTATTTTCGTTACTATTGAAAGGAGCAATTTGTTAAGTGATTTATTAATGTGCCATGACTATTGCTGAGGAGTTATTAACTAAATAACACCCCCCCATCATTACAAAAGTGCAATCTATCTTCTGCACAATGTCTGTGGGGTTGGATGACTTTATTGAAATATTTATGGGTTAAGTACTACAAAGCATCAACAAATAGATAAGACTTGGTATTCTTTTTTTTTTTTGGAGGGGGTAAGGCAGGACAGTTGGGGTTAGGTGACTTGCCCAAGGTCACACAGCTAGTAAGTGTCAAGTGTCTAAGGCCAGATTCTAACTCAAGTAATCCTGACTTGCTCTATTCACTGTACCACCTAGCTGCCCCAAATATTTGGTATTCTAAGGGAGAATTCATATAATAAAAATATTTTAGCCAACCATAAACTACAAAGAACCTAGACCTTTGTGGGCCATGAGCCAATCACAGTAATTAATGAAAGACATAAATTTTGGGAAGTTCCATTGAGCAGCAGAGACCTCAATTTAAGAAATTAAATACTATACTTACAAATAAAACTAGGTTCCTAGAATCATAGACTTCTTGTTAGAAAGGACTTGAGGGGCCATCCATCTAGTCCAACTCCCTCTTTTCATAGATAAGTAAACTGAAGCCCAGAGGAGTGACTTGCTTAAGGTCACATAGGAAGTAAGTAGCAAAACCAGGATTTAAACCCAAGTCCTCAACTGCCAAGTCCAGTGTTCTTCCCACTGCAAACACACAACTCAAAGTGTTCATCTCTCGCATTTCAGATCTCACGTAGACTTTATTTCTGCATGCGTTACTCTTCATTATTTTGTTCCTGAGCTTCAGGAGTTAGTTGGGAGGTGGTATAAGTCCTGATTTTGAGTGGAAAGAAATACAGAGGAGGAAAGGAAAGGAAAGTCAGTAGCAAAGACCCGCTCACATCGTACCTTCCTCCTGAGTAGATCCATGCTTGATGTTTAAACTTGAAGCTCTCCGGGGATGCTGCCATCACTTTGGCTTTGAAGTTTGTCACTTATACTGTTGTGAGCAGTTGTTGTAGGTCAGGTTCATATTCCAGTCCAGACAGCTGAATGATACACTGCTGCAGGGCAAGGCCTAGGTTTTTCACTTCTTTTGTGTATTCCAAAGGGCTCTATCAATCAGTGAACATTTATTAAATACCTACTGTGTGCCAGGTGCTGTGTTAAGCTCTGGGGATACAAAAAGAGGAAAAAGACAGTCCTTGCCCTCAAGGAGCTTACAGTCTAATGGGGGAGACAACGTGCAAACAAATATACACAAAGTAAGCTATATACAGGATGTTGTTGTTCAGTCATTTTCAGTTGTGTCCAACTCTTTGTGACCCCATTTGGGGTTTTCTTGGCAAAGACATTGGAATGGTCTGTCATTGTCTTCTCCGGTTCCAGATAAGGAAACTGAGGCAAACAGGGTTTAAGTGATTTGCCCAGGGTCACACAGCAAGTAAGTGTTTGAGGTCAGATTTGAACTTGGGGATAGGAGACTTCCTGACCCCAGGCCTGGTACTCTATCCACTATACCACCTAGCTGCCCTAATATATGAGATTAAAAGGAAATCATTAAGAGAGGGAAGGCACTAGAATAAATATGACTTGAGGAAGGGTTCCAGTAATAAATGGGACTTTAGTTGGGATTTAAAGGAAGCCTGAAAGGTCAGGAGTATAGCAGAGAAGGGAGAGCATTTCACCCAGAGCTGAAAGATAAAATGTTAATTCACAAAATGGCCAGGAGGCCAGTGTCACTGAATCAAAGTGTATATGTTTAGAAGTGAGGTGGAAGGAGACCAAAAAGATAAGAAAGGGTTAGATTATGAAGGGGTCTAGATATTCAATTCAACAGTTGTTTCCTAAGTTCTTATGATTTGTGAAGCTTGGGCATGGAAAGAAAGAAAGAATACTGCTTTTAAGTCTTGTGTGTTTAACACAGAGAAGATGCTTCCTAAGTACTTACTGAATGTTCACTCTTTGGCAAATGGAACTGGCCTAAGAAATGCATTCACTCATTCAACAAAAGTTTAAATGTCTATTATATAATAGTAAAACACTCTGCTAAGACTTGGAAGAACTAAAAAGATAGATAAGATGATCTCTACCCTCAGGGAGTTTACTGTTTGGGATGAGAGCTAAGACATGTTCATAAATAGCTATAATCTAAAACAGAATGTGGTAAATGCATAACAGATGGTTGGATAGGTTTTACATGGGTTCATAGCAGGGAAGAGATCACTTCCTGCTAAGCATTTGGGGTAGAAATCAAGAAAAGCTTCATGGAATGGATGGGATTGGAGCTAAACTTGAAGGATGGATAGGCTTTCAATTCCAAATATGGGAGGGAGGGGTGGCATTCCAGGGACAAAGAATAATATGAGCAAAAGCAAGAAAATGGGTCAACTGGGGTCATGTTTTGGGAGTCATAAGTACATTGTCCAACTTTCCTGGAATATAGGACACATGAGGGAGAATACTGCATGATTAGGCCAAAAAGGGAAGTTGGCATTAAATGTCTAAGCTTTGAGCTTCAGGTTTTGTTTTCATTCTGGGCACCTGAATTTCATGGGAAATAATTGAAATAAGTAGCGTAAACCATTATCATGTTATTCTTTATTTGATGAATGTAACATTACCTTTTTTTAACGTTATCTCCCATTGTATGATTTCCAGTAACACACAGAGGCATGACAGGCCCCCCTCATTTTCTAGTTTCTCTGATGACATCCTTTATGCCACTTCTCCAGAGCAAATTTTCTTTGGTGATATGTTGCAATCTGCTCATGCCCGCCATGTGCCTCTCTTCCTTGTACTTTGCAATATTGCCAATACTCTCAATCTCTGGAGATATTTGCTCTTACCAGAAGGATACTGATTTTTTTTGAAAGAACAAAAACAGTAACATTTGTTTCATGGAGAAGGTTGAGAGTGGGGAGGGGTCAGTAAAGGGCTCAGTCAGCTTAACTCAAGAACAAGTCTTCACACTCACTCAGTTCAACTTCCTCATTTTACAGATGAGGAAACTGAGACTCAGATAAATTAATGACTGACCTAGGGTCACTTATGGCGATGTAGGTGACCCTACTCAGGGCATTAACTTCTGAGTGGCAAAGTCATGATTTGAACCCAAATCTCCTGACTCCAGATCAGCAAACATTCTTTCCACTGCTGCTGTTTATGCCTCCCTTGTTATTAACACATATATTTCTGTAGTTACCTCTTTCAGGAAAACTTGTATGATTTCGATATACACACGAGAGATACCTTGTTAGTAGAACAAGCTTTTAAAGTGTGTTTTGTTTTGCCAAACCAAATGTTTTCTTATAGTCAATAAACAATAAACACAGCAGGCCTTTTTTATTGTATATACTTTTCAGTCAATTGTGTGACTGTAAAGATTTTATTTGCTGTAGAATATCATTTGCAAAAGCCTACTTATTCCCTTCTCATCTCTTCATCAAAGATGCCCTTGGTATGTGCGTGTAAATTATTCTCATAAAAGATTGCAGAAATAGGAAAGTAGGCCTTAAAGACACAAAACATAATCTTTAATAAATCACTTTTCTTAGAGTATATGGAGACCACTGAAACATCTTTTCTATATATCAAAATGAGAAAATAAATGAAAGTGGGGTATAAGTTTATACAGCTTCTTTGAAGAATGGTCCCATGGAAGGTAAATATAGCTGTGCACTGTCATGCATTGCTTTTCTTTCAGTAATAATGAATTCATTCCTATTAAAATTTAATTGAAAAGCTTTGATGATATTTAAGCTTTCACAGAAATGTAAACTACTGTGACTGCAATTCACAATGCATTTAAAACAATTATTCTTTATCATTAAAGTTAATAATATGCACATTAACCTCTTATGTAGTCTAAATCAATATTGTAGTTTAGAAGATATGACCTCTGCACAGCTTTGTCTAAATATTGATTTCATTGTCATTTGTATAAGGTATCAAACAAATTACATGCCGTACTAATATCATTAATGCTGCCCCATGGAGCCTTTGAATTTGTGGGTTCTTATAATACATGACATTACATTACAAAAATATTGAGGACATCATGGAATATAATTGCTGAGTGAGCTAGATTCCAGTCTGGCAGAGTCACTCTAGGCAGGCCAGAACTTTCAAACCCTTTGCCCTGGGTAGACAGACAAATTTATTCCTCTTTAACATGCAGATGAGTTATCTGCCCATGTTTCAGTTCATGTGGCAGAAATTTTCTCCTTTGCAGGGCCTGGTTTACTGTCCTGTAGCATAAC
>NW_027185764.1:49633229-49674040 GCF_028583685.1 Petaurus breviceps papuanus | reverse complement strand
ACTCTCTCTCTCTCTCTCTCTCTCTCTCTCTCTCTCTCTCTCTTTCACTTTCTCTCTCTCTCTCTTTCTCTCTCTCCCCCCTCTCTCTTTCCCTCTTTCTCTCCCTCCCTGCCTCCCTTCCTCCACATACATGTGTGTGTTTATATATATATACACATACATGTATTTACACACACATATACACACATATGTATATATAGATATCTATCTAGATACACATAAAATCAACATGTAGCACTGCAGTTTTCTCCTAATACATTTGTTCAGGAAATTCCCATTTCATTACTAATTGATCAAATGAATTAAAAACTTTATACATAAGAGCCAAATACTTTTCAAATGATCATTATAGAAATAATAAATAGAGATTTAGTAGTGGACAAAAAGTCTCCTCTTCCCTCTATATTGGCATTTGTGTTACTATTTTTGTAAAAAAAAAATCTAAATTAAAAGGCTAGTTACATAATTTTCTCTCCATTACTGCTCAGTTTCTAAATTTCCAATAAATCAGAATGATTGTTCAAGTCATCCAATTATATCTGAACAACAAAATAAAAGTAATGTTGACTTTTTGGTCCTTATAAACTCTTTTCATGGGAGAGAAGCAATAATTATAGATCTTCACTATGTCAGCTGAGCTCAGTTTTTTACTAATTCTTTTCATCTGAAATCCCAATATCTCTTTGCAGGTAAAAGTGACCCGTTTTGCGTAGTAGAATTGAACAATGATAGATTACTGACACACACAGTCTACAAAAATCTCAACCCTGAATGGAACAAAGTCTTTACATTGTAAGTTTGCCTACTCCTTTAAATAGTTGAGAATATTTGGGAAAATATTGTTTAAATTGTGGCATTTCCCCTAGACTTTTCTTTTCATTGAATCTTCCATTTTGCTAAATCAACTTCCAAAGTCAGTGTCCAGTATGAAGTCTGTTCCTTTCTCATACAGAAATGGGACACAGAGGATTTTACCACATGTTGGTGATTGCAGATAACTTTTTCCAAAAAAAAAATCAACTGAGGAGTTCACCCCCCCTCCTGCTACTTTCTTTTCTCCTTGTTATTGAAATTCTCTCCAGTTGCGTTGACACCAAGGCAGACAAAGCTCTATTTGTTCTATTGCGAAAATCAGCAAACAACACAATCAAGAATCCAGCTCTGTTTTTAGTGTGTTTCTTTTTACATAATAAGAATATTAAGTATTGTCCTTGGTCCCCAAACATCCTTTCAGTTTAATTTCCCTCTTGTTTTAGAACTTAAAATTTTTAGAATCAAACCCAGAACACTCTGGATATTCTGTAGAATCTTAAACTCTACTCTTTTCTTATTGGGGCCTGATTAATGAAGTCTAAACAAAGGAGAGCTCCTTCAACAGTTGTCCTGTTCGTGAGTTTTTTTGTCATGGTTTCAGTGTGTGTCGATGAAGAAACATGCCAAATTCTTCATTAATTTGTTTTCTTGTATCTCTTCAGAGCTCGTAACTAAAGCTTCAACTAGCTGAATGATTGTCTTTAAGGAATTCCACATTTTTACGAGACCAAAGGCTAGCTTGGAAAGCAGCACTTTTAAGATGGTTGTGCAGAGCATTTGTCTCTGGCATGCATAATTGTATGAATTGGTTTGATTATTATCAGATCCATTAATTGATTGTGGCCTGATAAAGCCTCTTCTCACATGTGGTTGTGATTTTTCTCTAATGAATATATTCATTTTTGTTTTCCCTTAATTCATGTTTTCTTGGTAAGCAGTTTGATCAAAGAATAAGTGCTGTCAACAATTTGGTTTTATTTTTCCAAAAACAAAACTATGAGGAGCTCACACAGTCTCTTACAACATATGTCATCTGCAGAGCATAATGGAATAGTACTTAGTTTCTAAATCCCAGGACAGTATCATAGCTGTACAGGCTCTGTATTTTGCTTCCTGCTTTTGGAGGAAGCGTTTCCTGTTTTATATTGAATTTAAGTTTCCGGTTTGAAAAAGATGTTTAGCTGCAAAGGAGACTCCAGTATTAAGAGAAATCATTCTGTCATTTAAGTATACTGTAAAATTTACAGGCATTATATTAGTTGTACAAGAAAATTCATTTCATAAGATGTCAAACTTAGTGGAATTTTTTCCCTAAAAGTTGAGTGTAGGAAGGAGGAATATGGGCAGAGGAAGAAATGGGACATGGGGGAAGCAGTGGGGTCTTTCTTCTGTGTCTGTGTCATTTAATGATGATTTTTTAAAAATAACTTACTCTGATCATAGATCAGGTGGATAACTTAAGAAATCATTCTGTGTTGATTTCTTAAAGATGGCGAAATTCCCCAGTAAGAGACTCACAAATTGCAGTCTCTTCAGATGCATTATGGGAGATTCTGATTTACACTGTTGCCTTCTCTCCCTCTTCCTCTGTATGCACACCAACATATAAAATCAGTGGGGGACAGCTGACTTTTAAAACCCCTTTTTGTCCTTGTTAACCACTAACGAAGCCATTTTTTTCTGCATATGTTTCTTTTCAATATAGCAATATTAAAGATATCCATTCAGTCCTTGAAGTGACGGTTTACGATGAAGACCGAGACCGTAGTGCTGACTTCCTGGGCAAAGTTGCAATACCGTTGCTGACTGTAAGTCTCGTCTACCTGACACCCTGCTCTGTGATTGCTTTTGCTCAAGAAAAAAAAAACCCTCAGCCCTGTGCCTGTCATTTCTCAACCAAGGTCTGTAATAAGAACACTAAAAATTTTAACATACTCAGTTCACGGCCATGTTGAATCCCATGATAGTTAATTTTTCCTGACAGACTTGATCCTGGTAATGAACAGGTACTTGTCAGAATTGCCACAGTTGTTTTGGGTTCTCTGTCAGTTTCAGCAGCTGGGGGTCAAAGGTCACTGAGGGAGTGTATTCAGTGGAGACCTCGAGACAGACGGCTGTCATGTCCTTTTCCCGCAGATTCAAAATGGTGAACAGAAAGCCTACGTCTTGAAAAACAAGCAGCTGACAGGGCCAACAAAGGGGGTCATCTATCTTGAAATAGATGTGATTTTTAATGC
Organism: Petaurus breviceps papuanus; assembly: GCF_028583685.1. Lineage (NCBI taxonomy): Eukaryota > Metazoa > Chordata > Mammalia > Diprotodontia > Petauridae > Petaurus > Petaurus breviceps. The sequence continues at coordinate 49,670,990 of NW_027185764.1, read as the reverse complement.
TGTAAGTCTTAACTTTGGCTTTTTTGTACTGCTAAAGAGTTCAGTTTCATGAAAGCTTTTGTTCCTGATTTGTAGAGAATTTCTGTCATTCTTCATTTTCTCTAAACCTTGATGTATACTGGAGAATACTTCTCTGCCTCTGCATGGCACACCCACTCTTGTCATTACTATGCAGCGGCAGTGGGTGCTGCTGCTGCTGCCGCCGCGGCTGTTGCTGCAGCAGCACCAGCAGCAGCCCATGATGCTGCTTTTGTAAGGCATTGAGGATCCTGCATGGGGAACTTTAGACATTTATATTTTATGAGCATGGCAGCCAAGACTTTGAAACTTGGGGAATTATGGCAAATTGAACTATGTGTAACTAGTAAACATTAGTAACAGAGAGATCCATAACATAGACACATATTTTGATATATAGGTGAAAGCCAGCATCCGAACATTAATTCCCAAAGAGCAGAAGTACATTGAAGAGGAAAACAGACTCTCTAAACAGGTAAAAACAAAACAAAAAATAAACACATAAAAAGATTAAACCCTTTGGGAAAACCTGATCTGATCAGAGAAACCTATACATAACTATTTCAAATAAAGTTTGGAGTTGGGGGAAATATATTTAGATTAACTTATGTGAAAACATTGTGGGTCCTTTAGAAAAGTCTAGGGGAAAACCAGTGGGAGGTGGGAGTGGGGGAGAGGTAATATAGATCCTTATATATGTTCAGATGTTATAGGGGAAAAAATGATCATTTTCACATAAAAAGCATTTTTTTGGTTTCCATGAAATATGTAAATGAACATATCCCACATTGAGTTCATATGTAGGTACAATCCATCCACAGGTGCAATGCAGGTGTATGTAAATTGCACCTAGTAAAAGTTTTTTTTTTCTTTTTAAACCCTATGAGTGACGACTACATCTTTTAACGAGCAAGAAGGTTGTCATCTTCCTGTTAATCAAATTTTCACTGTGATGTCACTTTAAAAGCAAATACATTAGAATCTTTAGCTAAGGCCACTAAATACAATGAATCTGATTTTTCATCAGATGAAGAAAATGCTTGTCATTTTAAATTACCTATTTTACCAAATTATGATGAAGAAAAAAGTGCAATTAAATCCCTTTTGAAAAATGTTTGCATCCAAATAAATGAATTCTTTTTAGTTTGACTGTAAAACTTTGCTGGGTCTATTTTTTTGTTTTGTTATAATGATAATATTTTAAGTGTTTCTGTGCTTTTCAACATTTTCAAATCTTTGGATGCCAGGAATACAATCAGTTTGAGTGATAATAAACCCCCATACTCTTTGATAGGATTTGAAGCATAAAAAATAATGGATTAATTATAAATGCAGTGTCTTATTTTATTTTAGAACCTACATGCTACATTTCTCCACAGTTATAACAAAACCAGTTCTTAGAGGGTCTATCAGTAGGGAGAGGCAAAAAAAAAATAGCCCCCAATGTTCTATTTAATCTATACTATGAACTCCTTTTCAAAACCTGTTAATTCACAAACTGAAATAAACACACACACACACACATGCGGATCTGTTTGTAAATGGTGATCACAGTAAATTTTACCCTGCTACTTCTAGTCTTAACAGAGCAGATTGACATTAGAATATACTTTAATTTAGCAAAAAAGGCACTTAAAAAATTAACCTGCAGAGCTAAACTGAATGATTGATGTGGTTCTGTCATTACAAATATTGCCAATGATTCAGCAAGCCGTACTTCTCACAATTGTATTTTATGACAGTATTAAAATCAGACTGAAAGGAGATGATTCACTCCCCTACGTAATGGTTTGGGGGGAAAAGATATTCTTTTAGATGAGAATATCTCTTTCCCTAATTTTTCAACTCATAGTGAGAAAATTACCTAATAATTTATACTGGTTAGGTTTGTAATGACCAGAACAGTAAATCAGAGGATTTCTGCATAGATGTGGTAATAAAAAGAATAAACAATTCAAACATAGAGGTACAAAATTGAAGATAGGTATGTTGGAGTTATAATCTGCAAATTATTGTATTAGGTCCTCAAAGAGAAATCTCCAAAAAAGTGCATCACTATGAAATCTCTTAATGATTGCACAGAAATCTTAAAACTTATTTAATATTTAAAACTGTATTTAATATTAAAATATTATGTGTTTCTTCTTTTTTATGTCAAATAGTGCTTTAGTAGAGAATTTTACTTCTGGAACATGACTTGACCCTTTTCATTTTCTATAATTCAAATAGGAATTTTAAGAATATTTGATTACTATTAGAATTCTGTGTACCAATTTTTTTTTAAATCTTGTTTTTTTGCATCTTTTCTTTTGCCATGTAAGCTATGCCACGACATGGCCTTGTAAGTTGTCTCCCTTATCCCATTCATATTTTTAAGCAAAATGAGCTGCAAGATTAGTTTGAAGTCTGGTTAATTCTGACACTGTTTCCGTCTTCTTCACAGCTGCTACTCAGAAACTTTATCCGGATGAAGCGCTGTGTCATGGTGCTGGTAAATACTGCCTACTACATTAACAGTTGCTTCGATTGGGATTCACCCCCAAGGAGTCTTGCTGCTTTCGTGGTATGATCACACTGGACTGCTTTCCATGGTTATTCACTGCATTCAGCAATAATAGCTACATGGTCCTGTGACCATACTTACAGTCATGTCAGTATTGCCATTTTAAAATGCCTGTCTTTAAGACTTAGCTAGGAGATTTTGCTCTGGGCCTGAACCCGATGGATCATGCAATATCTGAGCCCAAGAATGCTTGTCTCACCCCCACCCCCAACTCAAAAATCCAGAAATAAGACATCTTAGCAACTTTTTCATTATCTGAGTGACAAACAAAGTACAAAAAAAATAGATAAGCTATCCACATTGCATAGTTCCAGTTTTCCATAGCATACCTAAGAGAAGCCCTTGGTACTAAGATTTTTAATAAACCTGACAATCTATCCTTTGATTTTATTTCTTTCTATTATTTGCCTTTTAAAAAAAGAGTATAACACCACTGGGAATGCTATTTTTATGAATTGAAAAAAAAGTGAATCAATGGGAAATTGATGTGACCTATTTAAGAGAAATGTTATTATTTCTGAGGTGTCAGGTTGTTATTTTTTTAAACAGCAAGGGAGAATGTAATAGATCAGAATAGCTCCCCTAAAAGTGTCCATCCTATAGCCTTTTACTTCAATTACTTAAAAAGAGCTGATGAAAACTGTCAGAGAGCCAGAGAATCCCAGATCCAGGATGCCTGCCCCCTGCCTCAAGTGGGACTTGGGAGGGATGTTCTTTGTGTTTATTCACGATTTGTGAGCGAGGCAGATTTTGAAGTGAAAATGTATCGCTCCTTTTAAAAATCTGTAAATTATATTTTCATGTTGGTGATGATATAAATGAAAGTGCGTCCATGTTCTTGAGTCCTTGATTTTGTAGACTATGGTGTGATTAGGGTTGTCTTCAAAGATTTCTCTAATTGTGGTAACAAATGGACGTTTTTGTATTGCCATTCAAATTAATGTGAGCACATCTTTTTAGTACTTTGTAATCTGTTCCCCATTCTTTGAATAGAACTTTCATTAATGTCTATGCCCTTGGAACAAAGGGTATCTCTCTTTGTGTTGCAAGTTACCAGAAAGTGAGGTTGCCTGTTTCCCATTGACATATTTCTGCCGCCATAAGGAAAGCTACTGCTGTCACCATGAAGTTTTAACATAGCAGATTCTGTGGGAGCTAAAATAGTTTAATCTAACAAACAAGCATGGTGTTGTTACTTTCTTCAACGGCTTTTCCATAGTAGCATTGCACTCGCCAAGTTGGTGAGAGTTGGAGAAGATGAAATAGTAAGTGGTTTGCCTCTTTGCTAGGTGGGGCGGGTGGTAATTTGAGAAATAGAGGATGGGCTTCATTTTGTTTATTCCTTGCCATCATCAACCAACAGTTCTCCTGGAGACCTGTAACACATGAGCAAAAATCAGACTGCAAGATTGTGGCTTCCATCTTTGATTCACTCCTTGGGAGAGAGAACCACAGACTGCTTATGAACTAGAAAAACATAAACAACTACATCTAAGCCATTTGTTTAGCAATAAATTAGGTAATTCTGAATGCTGTGATTTCTCAAGTGAGCATTATATTGCTTCATACATAAGCTTGCAACTGGCTCCCAGAGTTCTCTCAGATAATGTGAGTTCAAAATAGCAGCCAGATTTCTAAAGTCTCATTAAGACCTTGCATGCAGAACCATGTAAGGGACTCCCAGGGGACAGTTAAGACGCCCTTAAGGTGTTGTTTTTTAACTGATGCCATTGGAAGATAATCAGATGTCACTTTTTTTTGTAACAAGAACCCATTTCTGAGTCTTTTTCATGCAAACTCAAACCCTTAGATCACAGCCCCATATCCTGAAGTAGGTGAAACTAAAATCATCAGGTTATTGTGGAAAGGGAACTGAATTTGGAATCAAAGGATTTGGCTTCAAATCCTGACTTTACTTCTTACTGCTTTTGTGGCCTTGGGCAAGTCAATTACATTTTTAAGGCCTCAGTTTCTCTTCTATTAAATGAGAGAGGGTGGGACTAGAGTATCACTGAGGTTCCTTCCGACTCAAAATCTATGATCTTATGAAAATTTGAATCTTAATGCCCAAATAACTCTCACAAAGACCCTCCTCTAAAGTCAAGAATCTACACCTTTATTCATCCAGTAATTTATCGAATCTGATTTATCATGTAGTTCTTAAGACATTTGGTCTTCTGGCTTCCCAGAGAAGAGCAGATTCCAGGCAACAAATAAGAGGAAGATAGAGTGAGGTCATCATGATGACAATGGGAAAATTGAAAGCTGGCAACAAGGGAGGGAACAGAAAAAACAAAACCAAAAAACAGACTGATCACAATGATGATTTTGAGTAATTAAGAAAGATTAAATTATGTTCAATATCATCTGTTTTTAAAAGGTGGCAGAATGTATCTTACATTTTAGAAAGAAAAGATTTCCACAAAAATAGATATTGATGTCCATCTAGAGATATTGTTTGATGATAAGGCTACAGTTTATTATCAAACAATTAATACATCATAACTTATAACTTAGTGTTTCCATTCAAAACAATGTTTTCAATGGCCTGTCAATCAGATATTTTTAAGACCACCAGGTTGAAATCTGACAACACAAGCTGTTGTTGGACTCAGGAATTGGGTTTTTTTCCTTCTTAAAATAATTGTTTTATGTTATAAATTCTGTAACGATTCAGTGAAAGAAACTAGCCCTTCCAGATAATTTTTTTAATCTTGTTATTAGTAAGTAATGTGGATAAGTAAAAATGAAAATTTTTAAACCTTTGTAACCAGGGCCTTAAAAAAAAGCAAAAAGGTATTTAACCTTGAACAGAAGCTGCTTTCCATTAGAAGAATTATATGAGTGATATACCATTTTTTAAAAGGATGCATTGTTCCCATCTTCTCCTTTAGTTGCATTATAAGTCTATTATAATAGTGCTGATTCCATTTGGGCCACTTTTCCAAAAGTGTTGCTGTTGCCTCTCAGAACACATTTATACTATTATGGTCCCTGGTTTGGGGCCCAAAGATCAATGAGTTTCCCTTAGAAATATATCCAACTTCCATATACTTTTAATTTTCCCTTTCCAAATGAAAACAAAATGGAAAAATGCTGTCATATGTCCCAATTGGATTAAGTGGAAATATAAAGAAATGTAAGATTAGGGAAATTGCAGTTTCTTTGGCACTTTCTGTACTGTAGAGGGGAATCAATGTGAGCTAATAGCCTCTATGTTACAGTTTGGACAGGATGGGGTGCATTGAGTACAATACAGTATAACCCTTTGCCATGAATTTCATTGGTTTTTGCAGTTTGTGGATCAGGTTTTTGTACTATTTTGTTAATATTGTTCTTAATCATCAAAAATCATACTGCCAAAGTATTACAGTGCAGGAGAGAGAGTGTGCACACTCTTCTTTTGGACTAGCCTATTGTAGCTGTTGAAACATCTCCTAAATTGGGCCTAATTTTCATCAGGCTCTTGACCAGACATTTGTGTTCTTGTGGATGTCAGTGGGTGCAACATGGAAAAAAAAAATACATAGTCTTTCTCTTTCCAGGACTGTCATCTCTCACTGTAATGAGCACAGAAATAATTGGACAACTGAGCTATCAGTAAAAGGACACACTTCAGTGTGCGTCAAAGAATTATTTTACAGGACAAACTTTAATCTTTAAATGTGATTGTAGATAATTTGTGGTACCATCTGTCCATTTGGAATTGTTTTAGCCTTTTCCGTCGTTATACAGTAAGTGCCGCTGTGTTTAACATTAACATTTGATATTTTACACATTTAATTTCTGTTCTGCTGTGTGGTCCTTGGGGAACAGAGCTCTAGTGCTACACGAGAGAGACAAAGTATTGATCAGTTAACATTTCAGCTACATTTATGTATGTCGCAAAATTAATGAAAATGCCAGACAAAAATGTCAGAGTGCACAAAAAGGTAGAATTTAAATTTGGTAGTTTAATGAAAAGTTTAAGCTGTGCATTATCAAAAATGTCCTTTTGCCTTTAAAGTATAATTCGTGAGAGAATAACTAAAGGGAGACACATATTTTACTTAGAGGAACAATGAACTTGAATTATGAAGGAATGCCTAATCTTCAAGTATCTTATCTTCCAAAACTGCCTTTATAAAGCACTCTAATTGCCTGATGGGTATTTAACTGTTACTCATAAAATAAATTTGTTTTCTTTCTCATTTGGAGGACAGTTGCTATCAACCCTCTTTTCCCAGAGAGCATCAAAGACAGGTTTTGTGAACCAACATGTTTCCCGTTCCCTACTCTTTTCTTGCTGTCCACATGCTTCTTTTGTGTAGAAAGACAGACTTGTTTTTTTTCTCTCAGCTATGATTAAAAGAGTTAGACCACTGTGTTTCATCAACCTCTTCCCTCCAGGTTGTATTAATGGTCCATCTTGCCTTTGGTTTCATGTCACTTTCATTCATTCCATGTTTTCAAGAAAGCAAACGCATACTAACACAATGAATCCTGTGAGAGGCTGGCTACTCACAGAAGAATCCCATTAGCCAACAAGAGAAAGATGGGAAATGAGGTGTGCAGATGACATGATATGGTTTAATATGGGCAAATAGCAGTTATTGGAGAGAATAGAAGGCAAAAGATGATATTAAGCTTTAGTGATGGATAGCTATTCAGACAGTGTTCTGCACACAGTAGGCAAATAGTGACCTGTGAATAAATAAATTAATAATGAGGAATTAGGAGAAGACTTAGGTGTCAGTCTATAGGCATCATCACAGGATTTTAGAATCTTTGAATAACATTTATGTTCAAGGTCTGATTTGGGGAGTGTAACTTTAGAAGGAATATAAATGTAGAAAACACGTGCCTGTCTGTGTAACATGTCTTTATCCCTTGGCTTTCTTATTGAGTAAGAATGAGTAAGATGTGGGTATGGTCTGAAGAAATTGAAGGTCAGTTTGAGTTTTCATTGTAAATTTCTATTTTTTACATTAAGGGACCTATCAATAGCTTTAAATCACACCAGTAAAAAAATATAGTTCACACTTGTGGCAGCTTGTAAGCAGCTTTCTGGTTTTTATAAAAAGTGTTATTTTAGTTATTATTTTTATTTTATGGTTCTGGCAGAAAAGGTGAAAATGTTCAAAATTATATTTTCTCACTTTTTTATACAAATGCTGATAAAGAAGGACACCAAGAACCATATGCCCAACCAATGCTAAAGTCGAGCTGCATTGAATTTTCCTCCCTTTATGCCTTGGGCTTTTTCCCTATCATCCTCCTCCTCCCTAAAAGAAAAAAATAACTTATTAATTTCCTCTATAATACTTTCTCCTCTACTAATTCATATTCTTCTCTGCATTGATTTTTTTAGTTTACTTAAAAACAAAACCAACCATTGTTTTCTTACAAACAATACCATTTCAATTCAACTGCCAAGTTACCAATACATGGAATTCTTTATTTAAAATGTATTAGGGTAACGATGATGATGATGATAAAGTTTACAAAGCATTTTACATATATATTATCTCATTTGATCCTCATAACAACCCTAAGACGGTTGCTGGTGGTGCTATTATTATGCCGTTTTTATACTTCAGGAAACTGAGGCAGCGAATAGTTAGGTGACTTGACTAGCGTCACATAGCTAGTGAGTATCTGGTGTTAGTTTTGAACTCAGACTTTCCTGACTCCAAGCCAGGCACTCTTCTGTGCTGAATCATAGTATTTGGTTATGAAAGCACATCCTACCTAACAGTACTAGATCTAGACATCTAGAGATGTCGGGGATGTCTTTGACATGATCTAATACAATTCCTTCATTTTAAAAATGAATAAACAGACCAAGAGAGGTTAAATGACTTACCCAAGATCACAGAAGGTAGTAACTGATTGAGGTGGGATTTTAACTTAAGATCTCTGACTTAAGCCCTAATATACTTCCCATTGTTCTACTCTCCTTTAATATCATTAATTGATATTTTGAAAGATCCATGATGTCTAATGCTGATTTAAAAAAAATGATTTATGAGTAACCATAGCTAAAAAATTATTCAGCTGGTGGCCGGTCTTCTGTTGACGAGCCATTTTATATGTGTTTAGGCTGATCTTTGGGTGACAGACACTGTACATCACTGAGATAGTGAAGTCTTTTCAGCTTGATGGGACCTGCCCACATTTGCAGTTTGCTTATACAGCCTTCAAGAACTCAAGGTCATCTCTATGTCATGATGAGGCATTGGAGTAGAAAACTCAAGCATCTAATTGGTTCAGGTAAAAATAATGCAAGGGAAAACAACATTACAAAAGGAAGTTAATTCCATAAAAACAAGTTATAAATATTATGAATGAGTAGTTAGTTAGGCAGGTTTTAAATAGGGTTTGTGTCTTTAACACAAGATTTAGTTAAGATGTGTTAACTGTTTGACATTTAAAAGATTTCTGTTTCCCCAATGAGGCATGTTAGCGACTCATCTGCCACTTTAAGACTTAGAAAATTTTCTGTGACTTGCTCATGGTCACATAGGACATTTTCTGACTCTAAGGTTATCTATCCACTACCCTGGGCTGAGTCTCCTTGATAGGAGACTTGCATATTATTTATCAAATTTTGAACTCAGGCTTTAATTGTTTTTAAATTATAAATAAAAGCAGTTTCTTTAGCACTTATGTGTTTGAAGTAAATCTGTAAAGGGCTATCAGGTCCCTGGGATGGCAAGCAGAGAAGGTCAGTAATATGACCACAAAGCTCAGTTATGCAAAGATTGTCCATGAATGGATCATGTTCTCTTCCCCATACGTTCTCCCTTGGCAGTAGAGTCAGGGTCGAAGCCTCATAATCTGTCGAGTCTCCAACCTAAGAGAGAATAGATAAAGGTCAGGTGCCCCTTCCCCTCAAAATCTTGACTTTCTGGCCAATCCATTGACAGGTCACATTCCCTTATGCCAGTGCCCGAGCTTCTTACCCAGAGGAGAAACAGAAATTCACATAGAGGGCTATGTGAAGAATCCCAGACTTTGGTGGCAGAACTTCTCATAAGAAAGTTCTTCTTACATGTGTATACTACTTACAGAATCACACAGGACAGCAAGATGATGTAGTAGATAGAGCACTAGGACAGAAATCAGGAAGACAAGAATTCAAATACAGCCTTAGACACTTACTAGTTGTGTGACCTTGGACAAGTCACTTATCGGTTTCCTCAACTGTAAAATGGTGATGACGGTAGCACCTACCTCCCAGGGTAGTTGTGAGGATTCAGTGAGATAATTTTTGTAAAGTACTTAGCACAATGTCTGGCACATAATAGGCACTATATAAATGCTAGCTGTCATCATCATTATGTTGTTGATGTTGTCATTGTTGTCAGGTTTTCCTCTGCAATAACCTTTACCAGAAAGCCAGAAAAGGGGGAGCCAGCAAGGTTATCAGCTGCAGTGCCTTCCTCCACACCAGTTCACAAACACCTAAGTAACTTTTGGCACAAGGGATGTTTACCAAGGAGAAGAGGTCTGTCTATACCATATGAAAATTGGCTTCTGTGCTTTCAAGTGCCTCTGACCCCGAACCTCTCCCTCCAGTAGCTAGACAAGATGCACATGGCTGATTGGTGGCTGGGCTCCCCCTGAGCCTACACTGAGCTGCCTCAATTGTTATTTCTGAAAACCTCAAATTACTGGTAGGCTGTTCCCATTCTTTCAATGAAAATTGATTTTTTAGTTTAATTTCTGTAGCACTTCACTTGTATTAAAAACTCTTCTGTCTCTCTTATGATGGCTGTCTCTCTCTCTATTTGCAGAATAGGATTCTGCAAACCTGTGGAAAGCTGCTTTCAGTGGGTTTATGCACAATGTGAGCAAGGCAGAGTGGGGCAGAGTGCTGCTGAGCTGTATTCCCCCAAGTATAAACCTACTTAAATAAACCCCGGGGAGGTTTTGCTAGCACCGGGGTAGATGTCAGACTCAAGCGATGTTACAGGGCTGTCTCCTGGTTGTGATACAACTGGACTTTGATGACCCAAGCTCTCTTGCTCTGCTCTTAAAGTCCTTTGTGACTATGGTCACAAATGCCAGAAATGAGCAGGAAAACGAAATTGGATATATAGTTATTATCCCCTTTTTGACTGGAAGATGAATTCAGAGGACATATTGCTAAAGACTATAGAGGTTTCTTTCTTTACCCTAAGACCAGTGAGCTTCTTTGTGCTCTTATGCCTTCCTACATGCATTTAAAACTCACTCATTATTTGCCAAAGTGGTAGCTGGGGCACACTTTATCTCCATTTAGAGACAGTGGCACGTAAGCGGCACAGCAGATAGAGCTCTGGACCTAGAGTCAGGAAGACCTGAGTTCAAATCCAACCTTAGACACTCACTAGCTGTGTGACTCTAGGGGAGTCTCTCTGTTTGCCTCAGTTTCCTCAGCTGTAAAATGGGAATAATCACAGCACCTACTGTACAGGGTTGTTGTGAAAATTGAATGAGATATTATTTTTAAAGCACTTAACACAATGCCTGGCACATAGCAGGTGCTATATAATTACTTATTCCCTTCCCCTCCATCTAAACCACGATGTAACTGCTCTTAACTATTTTAAATGTCATTAAAAGAAAATATGAAGCAAATAGAATAATCATACCTTTGGAGACTTGGTTAGTAAAAATAAGGATAGAGTAGCTCTGATTGTACTTCATGTGATAAGTCAACTTCCAAAAAGTTTTTAATCTTCTCAAAAGCAAAAGTAAAAGAGAATGAGATAACTTTAGTTAATTTACCCTAAATATTGATCTTAAATCACAGATACATGAAATGATGCATGGAAGTTATCAATTATGGTTCTATATGGAAAGCTAATCAGGACATTTGTTGTAGAAGATGAGAGCCAGATTCTGAAGTTAGATCTAGAATTGGGTATATAGACTGTTCATCTTCTCCCAAGGTAAATCTGTAAACACTGACTACATGTCACATCTATAACTTTGCTCTGATAGCAGAATACTAACACTCAGAAAATGAAGTATCTGTGAGTCAGCAGCAAAAGTAAAGATGGAAAGCTTGAAGAGTGGCTACATTTCACATTTAAGCCAAGTGAGGACAGACTAAAAGGGGAAGGACAAGGGTAGATAATTAAAAAAAGAAGCAGGGAAAGGTAGAAAGTATACCAGGATGTAAATAGAAACTCTGACCTAAATGGAGAATGTCACAGCTTCAATAGCAGTGTGCCATAATGGACAGAAACCAGGATGAGTCAGAAAGACCTAGGTTCAGGACTCACCTCTGAGTGGTCTTTTTATTGGCGAGATAGATACATATATGTGTATATATATACATATATATATATACATAATAAGATATCTGTATATGGATGTGTGTATGTGTATACATATATACACATATACATAAAATGTATGCGTATATATTTGTGTATATAGTGTGACCATGAGATGGTGGCTTAACCTCTCAGTGTCCCAAGCAACGCCCTCTGACTACAAGTTGCAGAGCTGTTCTCAGGTCCAATTCATTTAGTGCATATTAAGAAAAGAAGGATGGCTTTCTTAAAGATTTCATTTCTTAATTGAGGTTTTGGCTTGACCCTTGTGTGCTTTAATTGTAAGTTGCCTACATATGTTTCCATGTTGTTGCATATGTTCTTAATAATGAAGTCTGGTTTTATTTTTCTATACTTTGCATACAATGCAAATTAAAGCCATAAGTAATCATGCTAAATAATGATCTAATATTGCCTTATCCAAAATAATCAAGTACATATTGAACCTAGTTCTTCAACAGGAAAATAAAAAGCCTCTGAGGATTTTAAAGGGAGTTGGAGTGAACAATGAATGCTTTCTCCCCCATGGGTGTGTTCCAAGTGTGTGTTGTTGTGCCCTGATGAAGTGAAAGAATTGGGCTAGATATTATTCCTCGCCTCATTCGTGTAACCATCATCATCAAGAGTCTAATAGAATTTCTCCTTATAAAGTGATGCACTTGAAAACAAGCAGATAATCTTTACATTCGTTAAGTGAATGCTTTCATGTCAGAAATGCACACACATACTTCATTAAGCTTTGCTATCCTTTCAGTCTTAGTTGGAAGAACAGAGATAAAAGGATCTTGAAGTGTCAGAGGTCAGTAGAGGAAGAAGAAGAATCCATTTTAAAGGATGAAAACAATTTCATAGACAGTCACTGAAATGCCAGAAGCCTGTTCCTCTCCCTTTTGGTTCACCTTCAAGACTATGAAAGAAGATACTCATGACCATTACCATTATAATTTACCAACAGTATACCAGATACATAAAAATATAGCATATTATGCAACAGTTATCACTTCTGCATTGTAGGAATTAGAGGCACAGTGCTCCCGTATCTGGGAAAATCCATATAAATTTTTGGCCCTTCCTTTGTAGCAGAGAAGTCTGAATTATTATGGTATCAAAAGATAAAATATGCTGATATTATACAATACTATACATATATTTTATGCATTTTTGAGCTTCTAGACTTATTCTGTGTCTTTGGCTGGTCAATGATATGTAAGTAGCTGCCTTGCATCTGACCATAAGCTGTTTCCCTCATAGGTCCTTCTTTACAATTTTATTGTCTTATGGTCTAAATAAGGTAATGATTCGTATATCTGATAGTAAATTATCTTTTCATCTACTTTCTTCCAGTAAGTTTGGAGACTAAATAATATCAGAAATCAGGGATACCCACAGCTATTTAGAGGAATTATTTTGATTTTAATTAAAGATGATAGACCACTTTGGTAAATAGCCCCTTAGTGATGCACAAATGACTCCATTGAGAACATATTCTAATTGGTCTGTGGCATTAGGCAGGAGATAGTAAAGTTACTTCGAATGTTCAAGGAGGTCCTCATCATTTAATTCATTGCTACACAAGATCTGGTTTCTGAATTCATTTTTGATCGGGTTGAAAGAAAAGGCAAAGCTCGGTAGAATCCATGGGAGGCTTGTATTTTTTCCCTATCCTTATAATATAAATGAAGACTCTGATTACAAAAGTACTGTATTCTGCATCAATCTCATCCAGCAAAGTAGAACTTCACATCTTCATTTAATGTTCATGAGAACCTTGACTCAAACTGTCTGGTTTGCCAATTTTCTCTTTCATTCATTCTCAGTTCCTCTGGGTCTTTTAGATCTTAGCCTGAGAGTTTAGCCACAAGGCTGAGTGACAAAACTTTTTTTTAATGCATAGTTAAAACTAAATATCTAAGAAACAAACCCCAGCTTAGAAACAGGTTGTCTTCCAAAAATTTCTTGGAACTCAAAATGAATTTTGTCATGGAACCTGTGTTGTCCTGGCCTGCAAAACCCCTTGGTTCATGGGAAGGGGGGGATTTGTAGAATGGGGGAACGACGAAGAGAGTGTTCTAACAGAGAAGCTTCCGTAGCTATGGTCACTAATGCGTAATTAGAGGCAAAGAGGCTCTAGGAGTGGGGAAGGACAAGGACTTAAATAAAAGCAGTGTAGGAGACGGTTGTCAATATCTGTATAGTTAGATTATTCACAAGTACAGACTGCCTCTACTACAATCCTGTTATGCTGAGTCAAATCAGTAGTTTGATAATGTCTAAAAGGCATCTTAAACAAGTCATTTCCCAATATTTGTTCACCAGAGTACCTATAATAAAGGGTTACAGTAGGAGAGCTAAAATTGCTTACTAGACATAGTAAATTCATGTTCATTTTGATACCAGGAATTTAAGTAGTAGTTATGTACTTGTTTTTTTTATCACCTCTTTTGATAGTTGTGAGGGAGACACACTGCTTTTCTTAAGATACAAGGTGCAAAAATAAGTCATTGGTTTTAACAGATAATAAAAGAGTGTGGACTATCTCACAGTAAATTTTTTTTTTAAAAGAGCAAGAAAATATCTTTTTGACCTCAGAGTAACACTATTGTTTTTTTCCACACACAAAAAAATGAAGAATCTTTAAGAACACCTCTAGGTTTCCTGTGTGCCTGATTTTAAAAGCATATTTTCACTGAGCTTATGAAATAGTGTGAATCAGCCATATTGATCTATATTGATTTAATGACAACTGTAGCAAACCTATATACCCCCCAAACCTCCAAAGTGCATATAAAGCCCAGTGTTTAGAGAAACTAGGTAACAGAGCTTCACTATTTATTACTACTCATTTTTACTTTAAAATCATATAGCTAAGGATAGTTATTGCATAAATTTGAAGAACCCCACAATAAAATTATTGTACCCTTTTGCGAATTAGCAAAGAATTTGATCATGAGTTGAGTTGCCATTGGAATATAAAAATGTTATTCTTCATTGCATGAATTGTCATAAGAGGTACAGTTTACAATGAAACTGATAAATGACAGTGCAATCTATTAAATAGATTGGTCTTTACAAAGTCATCTCTATAAAATGCTTTGAAATCCTCAAGTAGATGGGTATGTAAATAATTTAAGCTTTTATTAGCAACGAATAAGCAAAGAAGCAATAGCAAAGAAACAGCTATATCTTTCTTACTGCCAGGCAATATTTCAAAATTCAGTCAATATTGCAAAATCTATATAAAATTAATATAATTATTTGGCAGTTTTTGTAATGGATACAATGACATAGAATAAGCCACAAACCTACTTTTAATCAGTTTGTGTTAGTTTATGGTTATTCTCCATAATAATCTAGGAAATATGATTTTTATAATGCCTAGATTCCATTTCTAATTGACTAGAATGTTTGACTCCAGTTTAAAGCACTCTAGGAAATAAATTATAAACTGAATAAAATAGCTATCTCTATTTGTCTGCATTTAAATCTATGATTAGAACGAACGACAGAAAGTAAATTCAGGTTATCTTGATTGAAATGTATTTCAGTTGCCATTAACAGATCTTCCTCCCCTGTTATCATCCACACTCAATAAACCTACATCGACTGACTGACTATGATGACTCCAGAGGTAAAACTTTAAGTTAAAACTGCAATAGTGTAACCAAAAAAAAAAAAACACCACAGTATCAGACACAGCTGAGAATAAATGCAGTATTATCAGGCACGACAAAAGGGTGAATGTGGGATACATTTATGCCCTCTTCTATGAGGAGGTTCACACTCATTATTTTCATCATCTTAATAAGATAGGTATGGGAACATTTCTCTCCCTCTTGGCTGACAGGAAGGAGGTACTCTACCATTTTCCTTTCTACTCTTTTTAAGAAAATATTATTAATATTATTCTTGAGTTACTCTTATTCCCAGAAACTTTAACTGGCTACTGTGAACAATCCCAGAGTGTAGCTTAGAAAGGTTTGGGGTCTTTGAATTAGAGGCAGCACCATTTTTCCTTTTTTCTTCATCTCCTCTTCTCCCCTTTACTCCCTCCCTCCTCTCCCCCCCCCTTATGACTTATCCTCTGTGGTATTATGGAAGGAGTTTCCTCGGAGAAGGGGGTATAGATATCTTCTCCGTATAAGAGAGGTGGTTACCTGTAACTACTATCTTTCTTCCCACTGGGTCCATTTCCTAATTATTTCAGCACTCAGTCTGCCTAAGCCCAGTCAGAGGGAACCGAATGACAATCAATGCATGTCTCCCAGCCAGCCATAGACAAGGCCTTGAACAGAGGTGGGGTGGGCAAGGGACCAACTCCTGATACATCTTATCCGCAGACTTCAAGCCCCCTATTCAGATCTGTCAAGTAACAGACACCATTTCTAATTAAGTTGCTAGGAGAGATATTTTTATCATGTTTTAAAATAAACTAATTCCCTTAATGGTTATTGTGGACAGCGAAACAAAAAAATATGGTAGTGCTATTTAAACAGCCTTAGAACTATGAATTATTAATTTGTATTTTGGCCATCAC
Source organism: Petaurus breviceps papuanus (assembly GCF_028583685.1). Lineage (NCBI taxonomy): Eukaryota > Metazoa > Chordata > Mammalia > Diprotodontia > Petauridae > Petaurus > Petaurus breviceps. Next base: position 49,654,567 of record NW_027185764.1, on the reverse strand, counting down.
AAATATACATAACGTATACATACACACATAATAAAATGCACTAATGCTAACCAACATATATACATGTATATATATATATATATATATATATATATATACACTTTCCCCTTAAAGAAACTCTTGTGCTAAAAGATTTCCCTTTAATGTGATTGAAGAATTTAAAGAAAGGCATTTTTAATATTTGCTGTCCCCTTAATTATTACTTGCTTAATGCACCACTGTTAGCACAGGGATTATGAGTTAATAAAAATGTCATAGTAGTAGTGTATGAAACACAATATAATTTTCCCCAGATAATGATTAACAGCATAAGGCTATATTAACAACACTCTTAGTACTCAATCCCTAAATGCCTTTGATTTTCATCTTTTAGAAAGTAAATTTGTATCAGAAATCTAAGATGATAGAACATTTAAAGGACTTAGCTTAAAAAGTTAATTAATTCAACTTTGTTATGGTTTTTTAAAGTATTATGTTACTGTGTAAAAAGCTATTCTATTTTCAAATCAATCTGAATGTGTTTGTAAAGGGTGATTATTAATATTCACGAAAGCAACTTCATTGAGACTCATAAAGAGCTTATTTATATCATCATAGTGTATTTGTCAGAGCAGTTGGAAAATAAAATTAATAAGCCATTAGATCATTATTACGTAATTGCTTTGTTCACATAGAAAAAGGGTTTCTTTTTCTTTCTTTCTCTTTTTAAAAAATAACGTCTCTGGCTTTGTTCTGTAGCTGCAGCAGGCTGTTAGTATGTATCTTTATACCATCAGAATGAATGAGATATATCTGTATAAATTATTGATTCACTTGAGCCTCCTTCAGTAATTCAGAGCTGAAAACTCTGGCAGCTTATCTAATAGAATGATATAACTAGCAGACTGAAGTTACCTACCACAGCAACAATTGCCCGTTGGGGGGTCAAATGCCCTCTTGCCTTTCTACCTGAACACCTGCAAATTGAGCTGTAGCCCATTCAGAATTTTAAGAACAGGCTCATTGTCACAGGAAGTAGAGTTTGTTTCTTGGAGAAAATTATGCCAGTTCTAGTTCTGAATGAAAGACAAGGCTTTTATTACTCCAGGGATATTAGGCCTGACTGCCTTTTTGAGAAAACAAATTTGCTGTAACTTTATCTGTAATTTAGCCCTGAATGGGTACAAATAGACTCCACATTGTATGGAAGGGAAAGGAGAAAATAGGGGTTTGTTAAACCCATATGAGGGATGTGTAATCATTATATTTCCGAGAGAGGTCTTATCGGAGTTGCAGGTTATAAGGGGAAATATTTGGGTTACAGCCTTAGCATCAAACACCTGTTTTGAATTTTAGCTTAAAGTGGCATTAGGAAAGAAGGTTTTTGTTTAATGCTGTGGATAATGGAATCACACATCCCCACAAAGCTGGTATTTAGATTTGGCTTTGACTTAGCGCCTGGCCAACCAGAAACTTCAGAACTGAAACTTTATTGGGATCTTCCCTCATGAGACTGGCTACCGTATTTTGTTTGTTTCTTTCATTATAGAAGGAAATGAGATCCATGGGTTTTCTTCATCTATCTTTTCCACATATGGGGGTTGGGGGAGGACATCTAATAAAGCATTCCCTTATGGATCTGACTCATGTTTTGCAACATTTCAAGTGTGGGATGAAGGTTTGGGTGGATAGCCAAGTGATATGATACTTAAACTGATAGACTGCCTCTTCACACAATTACATTTCTTGGGACTAATGGATGTCCAAATAATACAAATGAAAGTCATCATGCAAGTTGGTCGCCCCTCAGTCAGCACAGTATTTACTAAAGCAAAACACTATTTCACAATCATGTAGCTGATTGGTGCTGGGGATCTACTCTAGGTAATCAAAAATCCTAACCATATGCTCTCTCTGAGCTCCAACCTAGTCAATTAGCACATTTTCTATTAAAAAAAAACTTAGTTATAACAGGTCTTCATCAGCTAGCAGTTGACATAATTGAGGAATATATAGTTAGTCCTACCCATCCCCCAACCTCATTTTCACATTTCAGAGCCAAGCAGGAATACATCCAAGAACTCTCACGGCCCACACCATGGGCAAGCTGTCGGAAGCTGACCCTAAGGTTTAGTACAGAATCTTTTTTTCTTTTGAAATATACATCACTAGGCATTGTGCAGGCCCTTTTCCTGTTTATTTCAAAATTCCCAGTGTTTCTTCTATGAGGCGCTTAATCCGTTGAGCTATGGAGTAGGGAGGGAGAGAAACTCATAGGATCATAGGATTGAGAGCGGGAAGGGATCAGAGACCATCTAGTCCACCCCCCTCATTTTACAGATAAGGAAACAGGCCCAAAGAGATGAAGTCATTTGCCCAAGGTCACACGGATGCAAGGAGCACAGGGAACGGGCAGATTTGTGCAATAGGTAGAGTTTGTCTTCAAGACATTCTCCTCCCCCTTCATCCTGAGAGCCATTTTCCCTTTCAGACTCTTCTATCATCTCCCAGACACCCAGCTTGGGCCGCTCACTGTCTTCAGTTTACCATCAAGTAGGTCCTTTATCCCCTGTCACCTGGTACTTCTGCTTGGCATGCTCTATTCCACTGAAATTTTTCTTGCTTTTACCTTATTCTATGCATGATGGGCCAACTAGATAGCCTAGTAAATTACTATATGTATGTGTGTTAATAGGAGATAATAATAGAGACATGGGCAGATTTTAATATATATTCTATATTTTCACAATAAATTTTATATAATATATTCATATGTTTCACATTATATATTTTCATATATAATATGTACACACATATATGTATGTATGTATACACATATATATTTCCCCCCACAAAACATGCCCAAAACATACAAGAATATTCTCTTAGATCAACTTTATAAGACAAATTATGGAGATTTGAGGGAGAGGGTACTACCATAAAGAAAAGATAGAGGAAACACCAGCATCCCTTGACTTGAGACCCTGGAATGAAATATACCCATTACTGAGAGGCTACCACTTAGGGGAAGGAGAGAAGGCAGGAATGGGCTGGCAGAAGCTCTCCTGGGGTGTGATCACAGAGAGAGGAAATGTGCCACCTACCAGCTTCCTATTTTTAACTAATTAGTTAAGGATAATTATCTTTGCTAATTAGGTGCTAAGCTCACTTTTTTTTTCCTAACTGCTAAGTTAGCAAAGTTTTGAGAACCCTCTAAATTTCTGTGCCCTGAGATAAAGCCCAGACTGCACCATCTCAGTTATGGTCTTTGTTTCTAGAGACAAAAGACTCTAAGGGTTGGATTTTTAGCCCAGGTGCTGGGGACATAGACTGTTTGGGGGCAGGCAGAATGAAGAGTCCTGCAAATGATACCTCATGAGCAATTGAATGATTCATTGACCTGGTCTCTAAGTATATATTGTGCCACTTCCTCTGAAACAAGCTATAGCAGTGAGAATTGTCGGTGCTCATTTGCCTCCCTGTACTCTTATGAATATAAAATATTGTAACCAAAAAGGAAGACCCTCATCTCAAAATAGAACTGGTCAAATTTGACTTTAAAATATAGGATTAGTCTTTTCTATATGATTAGGAATCATAACTTCAAATTGTGATCTATTGAAATTTTACATGACAAGGTGCTATGGGAGAACAATAGAATTGACACTTTTACACCATTCTTTCCCAATAGTGTTTTCCTTCAGATGCTCCCAGCTCTTACTGTGTATGCTTGAGGTTTAGACTGATAGGTTAAGTTGAATATAAAAATATAAATTGTTTCAAGAATGACAGATTATATCTGGCTTTTCCCCCTGAATGTTCACCTTTATGACAATTAGGTTGTGTTTTTTAAGTAATGTGGTTTAAAAATCATTTTTGTTTCCTAACATGAATGACCAAATCAAAGATTGGATTCACAAACAATAGCATTATTGGTTTCTGACAGGTAATCCATCTTTTTACATTAAAGCAGCTTTCTGAACCAGATTATTTTTCATAATTGATAATTTGTGAGTCATATATTTGTTATCTATTCTGTTATGGTTTTGAAAATAGTGGATGATGCCAAAGATCACAGAGCTATCATAAAGAAAATGATGTGATTTGATTTTTGGGTTTTGGCTGGCATTTTGTGAAAGTAGGTTAACAATAAGTTTTCCTGAAAATGTAGCAAAGATAAGAGAAATATAGTACATCCCTTAGTCAGATAAAAAAAAAAGTATGGGCATAAGATTTATCGCCATATGAAAGGGAAGTTAGATTTTCAGATTGAGTGCACATTTAGTAACAGAATAGTGGTAATACAGAAATAGCATCCAAATGTAAGCATGCAGCACACTAAGTCAAAGAAAAAATATACTTTACAGTTTAGATTGATCAGTTTCTTCATATTTCCAAAGGTTGCTCACACTTAAAAACTAGTTGGTTAACTTGGGAAGCATTTTGCAGTGATCTGTACAAAAAAAAGACAGAACATTTCTTACGAATAAATGGATTTTATGTCGATGGAAAAATCCAAGGTGTATTTGTACCCATAACACAATTTTTGTTTAATCATTTTTCTATTTCACTCCAGAAAACTTAGCCCAAAAATCTGATAAAAAAAATCTTGGTCCCTTAATATAGTTTGCAATTATGTTAGGGTCTTTACTAGAGCACCACAAATAAGTTAATTCACCCCCAGGCAAGTAATTAATAATAAAGCTTAGGCGGGTGATTTAAAATCTAGTTTGCCTAATCAGGCAGCTAATAAGAACTTTTTTTCTCATAATTAATGTTTCTCTTACATACTATGAATATTTTCACTAATTGTAGTCACACTTAAGAGTTGTACTGAATAGAAAAAAAATATGAATCATGCCAATCAGAAGAAAAAGTAACAGCATATTTTGCGAAGAACTACATAGATAGCAAAGTATTTTTAGAGCAATAAAAGATTAATAGCAGAGAAAATTCACTATGAATTTGCTTTGAGATCATGTGGTTCTCTCTTCAACATTCATTTTTAAAAATCTCCTGAAAAATTGACAATATAATAGTAACAGTAATAATACTAGATGAGAAGAGAATTTTGTGGGTACAGGATGAGGTGCGACTTATTATCTCCTCATATTGTTACTAGACCTGTACTGAGAATGTTTTCTACAGAACAGGAGCTTACATCCTAATACTTTTATTCAACTACAAAAAGCTGTTACTTTAGTCACCACTGTAATAGTCCATAGAATATTAAATATAAGAGAATAACAGCAAGATTAGTGATTTGTTCCCGTATTGTTTCTATTTGAAGCCCATTGAAAAAATGAAAATGATTCAGCAATAATAACAATAAGTATTAGAATAAGATAAGTTCTGAACGATAGATTTGCTATACTTATCATTTCACTCCATTCATTAATATATTATTTACAGTGATGGTCATCTAATACATCTAGATGTTTCATCATAAAAGAATTGTTCTCGATAGATTTTTAAAATATTCAGTTAAAAAGTATTCGTGTTATGCCTACTAAGCTGATTGTTCTTCACCTTTTAATTTCTCAAAATTGAATAAAGCTACTTTACAAACTAATTTTACATAAGTTCCTTGCTCATTAATACTTTATTTGGGGGGGGAGGAGAAATGTGAATAATATCAGTGGCTAGAAAGTGAAATACAAATGCCTTTGCTAATATCTTTTTCTTGGATGCCTATTGCAGTCTTTTCAGTATTATCTGTGTGTGTGTTTGCTTTGTTTTTTGTAACAGTAACACAGGATAATTTCCCAAAACCACAATTGCAATAAAAGATAAATTTTAACATAATATATAATCTCCTACTCCCTCCTTTGCAAAAATGGGAGGGGAAGGTCCATGAGTATGGAATTTTTCAAATTATAACTGTTTTCAAGGTATCGCTTGATTTTGCTGAATTTTTTTCTCTTTTTTCTTTTTTCTCTGAAAAAAATGTCATAAGGGATGACTTAGAGAGGAGAAGGATACAGAAGAAAATTTAGGCAATCTAAAAACAAAAGACATCTATTAAAATCAATTTAAAACAAAAGGAAGAGAAATATCATTCATTATTACTATAGACTTAAACAAAATGGTACATTTTCCCAAAGTTTATAGATATATTATAAATTTTGTTTAAAAACAAGGAGTACCTGGTTGAGAGATAAACAAAAGATTTGTATCTTTATTTTCATAACCAAAGAAATTGACATTCTAAAACCCAATATGTTTTTGAGGCACATATTTTACTGGACTTTATAGGGGATATAAATTTTACTAAACATGTCTCTCTAGTAGGGTAAAGAAAAACAGAGGAAGCAGGTGAGAACAAAGCTTAGTTTCAGGCAAAATCATTTTTAATAAGTATGTTAAGATCTTGCAAAATAAGTCCAACTTTTATAATTTTTCTAATCCAAATCCCAACCTTAAAGAAAATCATTAAACTCGCTCAGCAAAAGTCAAAGATATTTCAAGTATGCTTTCTGAGAGAGAACTTTATTTCCCTTTAAAAAAAAATAAAATTGCATTTTTTCAGAAGGTAAAGAAAAAGCTTCCCCTAAAAGGGAAAAGGATAAAATGACTGAAAAGCTCTAAACTTAGGCATAATACATAACCCTAAAAGTACATGGTGTTTAACACAGAGTTTTTTTTTAAATCTTTCACTCTTTGCCACTTACCTTACCTTTAAGCAGGCTACACATTCTTGGTACAAAAATGTTTGTCTCAATTTTTTCTAATATTAGATGTCATTCCACAATTTGGCCTGTAGGTAGCAACCTTGCACCACAAAAATCTCTTCATTTACCCAGAGACTCAATTATTTATTTAGGTCGGAAAGTCTTTACCAGCACAGACCTGTTAAATGTAAGCAATGTTATTTGCATAATTTCCAGACTTTGATGATGATCTGTGTTCTTAAAACAGTGGCCCAAACATTATGTATTTAGATGTTTGGCCTTGTGGTTCACTGTTTCCCTCACAGAAGAATGCCCTTTCCTGAGCGACCTGATGTAGGCTGGGCACTGCAGAGCAGCTGGGCCGATCACTTGAAATCCTGAAAATAGTCAGGCACCTTGTCTGAAAAGCAATTATTTGTTTTACTTGCTTGCCCTTCAGATAAAATAAATCTGACTTTCTTATGTAGCCAAGTGTACAATTCTAACCATATTTTGTCATAGTTTAACATGCAATGGGCATATGCTATTTGTTGCTCAGTCTTAACCTGCTTTGCCTCACCCTCATTCGGCAATGTTAATATTGTGGTTAGTTAGAATTGGCAGCTTAGTGGTGCCACCATCTTTGTCTTGGTATTTTTTATTAGTCAAATCACTCTCATCATTTTCTATCCCATAGCTTTGTCCCAAAAGTGGATCACTTTTGTCTAGCACATGTGAATATCGGGCCACAATGCCCCTTTAGTGAATACCAAGCTTCCATTTCACAAACTATGGGAAGTGGCACATGTTGCTATTAAGATCATAGATTCCTAATCCTTTCAGAAATATAATTCCTGTCCCTTTACATCATAAAGATCTTAGTTCCATTTTGGTACTGATTAATGTGTACTCCTAAAAAACATTTGACTATCATTGAAAATGATCATCCTGGCTTGCGGAGTAAAACATTTGGAGTTCTATTCTATTTTATTATTACTATTAAAATACTAATTAATAAAGTACTTGTGAAAAAACTCTCTTAAAGTTTTATTGTAGTCATATCTTGCCAGTAGGGAAAAATGGCTTTTTATGTTTATGTTATAGTCTCATGAATGGTTCTCAGTTTGGGGATTAATGTATCACATTTATGGATGTCTAATTCTTTGAAAATCTTGTTGAATTGAAAAATAAGAGTTCAAAAACTTTTCAAAGCTTCTATTAATGTACATTTTATTCCTCTGTCACCAAGCTATGCCATGGAATTTCTTCGCCAAGAATTTTCCACATTTCACTGAACCTATAGACAAATTCCTTCCTATTCATATTACTGGTACAGTATGCTTCTTACGGTATGAAGTTAGTGTTTTGTGGGAGAGAACTCACCTATTATTCTCTTTACCAAATATCAAATCTTTTACCTTGTCAGTATTCCAATTTTCAGTTAAAAAAAATCTAATTAGATTCCAGTGTGTTCCATTCATGAGAAAGTTACAGAAATATCCTCATCTCCTCTACATTTCATAGCGCTGATTCATTTTGAGTAAAATATCGGCACCACTTTACAGAGTTTGAAATTAATCCACACAGAAGAGGAAAGCATTGGATAAGAATCCAATTTTGATCTTACACCGTGGTGTAGTGAATAGAGAACTGTCCTCATAATCCAGAACATCTGGCTCCAAGTTCAGTCTTGGGCACATAATAACAGAGTGACACTGAGAAGGTCATAACCTTTTGGCGCCCCAAGCATCTCATTCAGACTAGAAACTGAAGAGGTACCAATCTGCATTAGTAGGAGTTCCTGCCCAAGAGCTCCCTATACCAATGAAAACATACCTATTGTTTAAAAAAAAGTGATAATAATAGTAAACAGAAACATATTTTTAGACAGTTAGGTGGTAGAGAAGATAGAGTACCGAATCAGGAAGATCTTAATTCAAATTCAACCTCTGACAGTGACCCTAGGCAAGTCACTTAATCTCGGCCTCAATTTCTCCATCAGTAAAATAAAAGCACATACCTTATAGGGTTCTTGTAATAATAGAATAGCATAATGATAAAATCCTTTACCAACCTTAAAACATTATATAAATGGTAGCTAGCATTACTACTGCTACTATTAGTTAGATAGGGAAGTCATTGCCTCACAAGGCAACTCCCAGGGTAGTTGTTATTGTTGAATTAAATTAAATTAAACTAAAATTGAACCATTTTAGTCACTCTTTATGACTCTGTTTGGGGTTTTCCTGGCAGAAGTACTGGAGAAGTTTGCTGTTTCCTTCTCCAGCTCATTTTACAGATTATGAACTGAGACAAACAGGGTTAAGTGACTTGCCCAAGGTCACACAGCTACTAAGTGTCTGAGTCCAGATTTGAACTCAGGAAGATGAGTCTTCTTGATTCCAGGTCCTATCCACTGTGCCACATGGCTGTGCAGGGTAGAAAAAAGCCCAAATGTAAGTATTGTGAATGAGTGAAGAGTTATGAAAAGGCACATGAACTGTGATGAGAGGAGATTTTGATATAGACAGGGACATTGTCTTTTCTTAATATTGTACATTTGGGTATTTTTTTTCTCATACCTTCCAACCTTGGATTCTTTCGATTAAGATGACCTATTGCTTTATTCTGTATGTTGCTTTAAGTGTTAGTTTTCTAAATAGTTCTTGATTCTCCTTTTATCTATATACAATATAATTGGGAATCATTTTTATATTAACTTTTTGCTATTGAAAATATTTGCTGCTTATAATCTGTAACCACATCTCTTCTCAAATCTCAACCCTTCTCAAACCATTTTTTAAAAAAGCTTTAGACCTTTATCTTAGGAGATGGGTCTCCTGGATTCTAAAGAAGTTGGCTGTTTGGGTTGAAGGGGACTAGAGGATAAATAGAAGAATGGGAAAAAACAGGTATTTTCCATGATATTTTGCAATGACACCAATTCTCACATTGTTAGAATAATCATTGAGAGTCAACAGAACTCTGTTACAAAGAACCCCAAGGTAGAATCTTACCCCAGATTGTAGTGATCAGCTTTACCTATGGGAAAATGAGAGGAAAAGGGAAGGGACTGACCTCTGTCTTGAAGACAATATAATCATCTTTTTTTTTCTTTTCAAGATCTCTTTCTCTTCACCTTGCTCATCTGTTTCCCCAGTTTTTCTTTCCTTGTCTCTGTTTATCTCTCTCTGTGTATCTATCCCTCTCTGTCTCTTATCTGTCTCTTCCTATTTCCTGCCTATGATTACTTTTAAAAACATAAGATGTAGTCAATAAAGAATTTTAATCTATCTAACAATCTTCCTATATGTAGAGATACGGTCTGTTTTCTTGGTTAAAAAGAGGAATAGATAGGAGGAAATCTCAAAGCAAAGAGTCAATGATTCAAAGGCAATAGCATACTGTTTTTTGGATGATAAGTATCTTCCTCTGCCATAAGGAATTCTGCATGAGAAAACTCCCACTACTAATGATGATCAGCATCTATATTGTAACTAATAGAATTGCTTGGAGCACTGCAAAGTTAAATGACTTATATAGGGTCACTCAAGCTGTATGTGTCAGAGGTGAGACTTAAACCCAGATTTTCCTGGTTCTCAGATCAACTCTTCATATACTGTGACACACTGCTTCTCACGATCATATGTCTAAGAACTAAAATGGAGATTAGGAATTGCAATACTCTTCTTATTATATTTCAGAGATCTTGTATCTTAAAACAATAGTACAAGGATCTATTTTTTTAAGTTTACCAGATAAGGAGTGACTGAAAGGTGCCCCTCATTTGTGAGAAGAGATTCTCTACTTTGTTTGATAGTTGGTCAGTAGTCTACTTGACCAGAACACGTGCAGAACAATGTCACAGAACTGCCCACAGCTTTCAGTAGTGGGCCACATGCTCAGAAATCTATATGGTGTAGACCACATACATTTTTTAATATATTCAGTTGTCTTCGGATTCAATTACATTTATTCATTGATTCAAGCCTATCTGTAGTCACTTGCTCAATGAGCAGGTGCTCAGGACTTAATGACTTCCTTGTTCATGTAGGTAAGTTAGTTGGATTTTTTAAATGGAGTTAAAAATCTCAGGTGGACTACTCTCCTTATCCATTGGTCAGAGAGCCATTTGTTAGAATTCTGGGTTCTAACATTTCAAAGGGAAAATATATCTGAGAAGGGGAAAGATCAGAAGGGTAGTAGGGAGAGAAAGTGACTTTATCAGACTGGTAAAAAGCAGGAGCAGAGGGGAAAATAGCTAGGGCAGAGGGAGGAAGAGAGGAGAGGGATAAACCACTGTTCTTTTGATCAATATAAAGTAAGATTTTTGAATGAGAAAGGTTTAGATGTGTTTCTCAATCTGGCAGTCAGGGGTTGTTGAGAATGACATTTCTAGCCTGACATCCTGACACTCTAGCCTCCCCCTCGATCCATCTTCCTCCCTGAGTATACCTGCTTGTACATCTCTGTCACCTTAGGCACAAAAGTGAAAATACAGTCTTAAAGTGACACACACAGTAATTCAATTACTTTGAGTGTTAATGAGTGCAATGGTGAAGGTCAATTCATTGATTGAATAAAATTGAAGCTTGCACACATCTGTTGAGCTGCACATAGGACACGAAGCAAGTATTTTCCCTATTTAAAAGAACTACCTCCCTCAGGGAAAAAATGAGGAGAATAAAGTCATGTCAGTTCCCAATTTTCTTATTTTATCTGTGGCAGATGGGAATTTTAATGCAAAGAAAAGACCAAAAAGTAGAACATAGTTAAAATACAGAAAGAGTTATTTGGTTGGCCAAAAAAACATTCTTTGATATGTGTGGCCTCTTCTTTTTAGATAGGAGTAGGTATTATTTCTGCTAATCACATTTGGCAAATATTTGCTGAGGTAGTAAATAGTTCAGACCTTCCTGTGACATTGAAAAGCCCTAACCCTTTCATTTGGTTCATGGTCCCCTGTTAGATTTTGAGGAAACCTGATGGTCATTCTTAATCTAGCAATAATGTAATATCTCTTATTTATCATTCACCTAAATATAAAACAGCTTCTCCCATGGTTTGTAAAGCACTTGCAGTCTTTCCATCTTCACCTGAAGAGTCTATATTATATTTGATGTTTAGTCTCTTGTTTTGTGTGTATGTGTGTATGTGTGTGTGTGACTCTGATTTCTACAAAACCAGTGTAAAGGACTTATTTTTTGTTGTTCTGTCATTTGGTTGTGTCCAATTTTCGTGACCCTCTTTGGGGTTTTCTTGGCAAAGATAGTGGAATGGTTTGTCATTTCCTTCTCCAGCTCATTTTACAGATGAGGAAACTGAAGCAAAGAGTGTTGAATGAGTTGCCTGGGGTCATAGAGCTAGTATGGTCAAATTTGAACTCAGATCCTCCTGACTCCAGGCCCACGCTATCCACTGCTCCACCTAGCTGCCCTGTAGAGGGCATATAAATAAAACTCAGTTGGTCCCCTATGTCGCAAGAGTTTTGCAAGTATTGTGATCTCAATTCATTATGGGGAAGGCCAGGCTGAATTGGTGCTAAGTCTGAATTAAAGAATGTTAATTTGAAAACATTTTAACATGAAAAGCACCCAGGTGTAATAGGCAGTGACTTTGACTCTGGGTCAGGAAAACCTGAGTGTGAGTCCAAAGTTGTGCCATAGTCTGACTATGTGACCTTGGGTAAATCATTTAACCTCTTAGTGCCCCAGGAACATCTCTCAGAATAAAAATTGTAGAGCTGTTGCAAATTGACATTGACTAGGGGAGTTTTCTTTTAGTCAATCAACTAATCCACAAGCATTTTGTAAACCCTTAGCAAGGCACCCTGCCAAATCCTGAAGATACAGAGCAAGGCAAAACCACAAAAAGTCTCTGCCCTCAAATAGATACAGGTCTAGTCCTAAAATAATGCAGATTTTTATATCTTTAAATACATTTTTAAATGACTATCAAAGTGTTGTTTAGTAAAGGTTTTAATTTCTAACTAGCAGGTTATTTTTACAAGCAAATAGCTGCTTCAATGTGCTGAAATATAGTTATCATATGCAGAGCAATCTTATTTGCATTATTAATTTGCTTAGACAACCCTTTCTTTTGCCAGTAGAGCAAAGGGAAATCTCAGCCTTACCCGTAATTAGAATTATCTCAAATTCTGAATTAATGGTCTATATATATTCTTTAAAAGCTTCATTGTACGAGCTTAATTGTCCATCTGCACTTTTTAAAAAATCTATTGTCTGTGGCAATATATAAACTGTATTATTGTAGATGTTGCAGGTTCAGAAACCCTCTAAGATTCATTTTAAAGGATGATAGTTTGAAGCAGGTGGCTCCTTTGCATTCTTTTTTACATTGCAAAGAGGGCTTAAGTGAGAATTTATTGCATAGGTTCATAGATTAAGAGTTCAAAGGGAACTTGGTACAACTCCCTCTTTCTATAGGTGAAAAGAATGGAGTGAGGAGGAGAAAGTCAAATGACCTTACTCAGGGTCACAAGGTATTTTGTGTAGTACTGGTTACTTGCAATACTGAGCTATGTAATATTAAAAATCTAAAGAAAGCAAAAGGGGCAAAACTATTGAAACATGGGAAGAAAGTTCCTTTTTTCCAGAATTTTAAATGATGTGGCTGAAATAGTTCATCTGTTTATTCCAGATGTTAACATTTTGCAAAGATCTCGTTTTTTCATGAAGTAATAACATACCACTTTAAATTTAGTTCAATTCTTTCAGCCCAGAGTATATGTGCATGGATCCACCAGGATTTATGTGCATGTGGATATGCAAATATACACACATATGCATCCAGACATTATCTTTGATGTTGAAGAAAGTTAATTAAATTGACCAAGAAAAGTCCCTTCTAAAAGACTAATAGTTTCATTGATGGTTACTGCCTTCGGTATTTTTTTTAAACCCTTCCTATCTTTTGAATTTTGTTTCTACAGTGCCCTTTGTTATATCTCCTCTTTCCTCCCACATTTTTTCAGCGCCTTCTCTCTCCAAGTCTCTTTTAAGCAATGCAACAACTAAATCAATCCTAAGTGGCAACCGCTTCTAACAATGTTGTGTATGGCTGTGTGTTAATTAGCTGAAATAGATTATCCCCTGGTGTGTGGCATAGTGTTGGTGGTAACTTTTAGTGTGCAGAGAGTGCTGAGGACTTCTTGTTTATTTTCATGTATTGAGGCAAATTCTCAGTATGTCTTCAAATTATCTCCTTGGGGGTGTTTTTCCTGAGCTAATCCTGACAGAATCTTTCTGTCAGATATGCCCATCATCAAGAACAGTAGAACACGGCACATACAGGAACCTCTGTGCTTGGGGCTGTATGCAAATTTAATGCCCAGCTCATTTCGGTTTCTCTTACATGGATGACAGACATTTTAACAATGTGTTCCACATTCCCCTCTGGGAATCCAGTTGGATTGCTATATGTATATGAGTGCATATGTACATTTGTTTTGTATGTATGTTTGAATATAATATTGGAAACATATATGCATACAAATATGCTTTATATACACGTATATACAAACACATTATCAGTGAAGTATATGTTAAAATGCATGTGTGAAGGGGGAAAAAAAAGTTGAGTAGCTCTTTATCAGGGATGAGTCCAGATCCCAAGGAGACTAATCAGTTACTAAAAAAACAGATAGGGTAGACGAAATAATAAACAAATCTACCCTGAATAAAATTCTACAACATTTGGGGTGGGAATTTTGCCTTCATAAAATGGTGAGTAAGAACAGCATAGTAAATTAGCTTTGGTTTTCTGATATTCAAAACAGATAACAGTGGGGAGGGGGGAATATGTTCTTATATTCTCTAAAAGAATTCTTCTGTTTGGCTCAGCATCAGTTCTCATAATTGACCTCAGATTTGTGTCTTATTATTACATTTAAATTTTGCCACTGTTATTCGTAGGCAAAATTTAAGTAATTGCTTCACAAAACAGATATTTTATTTTAAGTTGCAGCTTCTCAGACAGGCAGGCTATGCCATATATTTCTATCACCGTAGCATTCAGTGAGAATAATTCTATGGCAAAAGAAGGCAAGGCCCCAGTAGAGATCTTCACAGTGCTTCCTGTCCCAACCAGTGACCACTTATATGATCCGTCTTTGATTCTTGGATCAAATCCAAGAGTTGAGTCTTCTCTCTCTTCCTTTATGTGGTGAGGCTCTGGTAGAGCTTTGGCCCTGGGTGGAGTCTTCATAGCCAAGAGCTATAGAACACTGGCAGTCTTGACCTTACCAGAGGGTGAGTAGAGAGAAAAGGTCAATTACAGAAGGGCAAATTAAGGCATGCAGCTTGTGAAATTATTTCTTCCTTTCAAGAATCTTTAGTAGATTGCCAATTAATATACAAAGAAGAATTTAAGAGAGGGAGTGATGTGAAGCTATGTCCCCCATATAACAATACTAAGTAGAAGATGCCAAATGATTAACCATGTTGAATTTTAGGGAAGATAGAGCCATTCCCCACAGGGCATCACTCCAAGAGAAAGTCATGGTTAATATCTAACACTAGATCTGGGAAATGATGTATATAAGAGGGTCTTCAGCACTTCACCATCCTGCTTATGTTCCCCTCCTGACCACCTCCACCACCACCTTTCTGTACCACTCCCATTTCCCTTCCAGTAAAATGGACTCATCCTTTAGGACCTGTTGTTTGGGTCCTACTGTTCCTTTCTATGAGCACCATGTCAATGACTCAAGGCCTTTCACCATCCTGGTTGCCTTTGGACTTAACAATTTCTTTCTTAGCCATCAAAGTCCCCCAAGTTTTTTTGCTACCATGGACCCTCATGCCTACCATTTAATTCAACAAAGCATCTTCTATGAACATATTGAAGTTCAGGAAATCAAAAGAAACACATCATACATCCTGCTTTCAAGGAATTTACAATTTGACATGGGGGAGGATGTATATAAATCAGGATAAGGAATAGATGCAAGAGAGCAGCCCCAGAAAAGTCCAATGAGAAACCCGATGAGTGATTACTTAGGGAGAAGGGAAGATAAATGAAAGAATGTGGGTCAGAGGCAGAATTATAGAGGGAGTATATATGGAATAAAGTCCGTTCCAGGTTTGAGTAAAGGCATATGCATAGGAGATGGCAAGAGGGGAGTAGAGGAAAGAAAGTAATCCTGTTTAGTTGTAATGGAGGAGACACCCAGAAGAATACTGACAGATAAGACTGGACAAGTAGGATGGTGCCTTCCTTTCTAGCTTTATTATGTATGTGTGTATATATATACATATATATGTATATATACACATACACACACACACATATATATTATACACACATATGTATAGAAAATCTCCTTCATGATCTCAGTGTTCCAAACGGTGGTCATCATACCGTTCGTCACACATGATATTCTACCTGCCATCTCTGGGCCTTTGCCTGGTCCTGCCCCCATGCTGGGAATGCACTCTCTCCTCCTCTTCTGGGATCCTTCACTTCCTTCCAAGCATAGCATATTAATACCTTCTCTATGATATCCTTCCAACTGCTGCCACTTTGACCCCAAATTTTTGTTTGCTTTGGGTCAATTTTGTATTTAATTATGTGTCCATGTTGCTTTCCCAAATAGAAAAGAAGCTTCTTAAAGACAGGGGCTCTTTTTCATTTTGTCTGTGGCTCCGCAGAGCCTAAAACAGTAAGTTCTTAATTAATGCTTGTTGATTGATTCAGAGAATCAAACAATCTGAGCCACTGGAGAGACCTGGGAGGCCATCTTATCTAATCTGTGCAAGAAAGAAATCTTCCTTATAACCTACCTGACAAGTGGTCATTCAGCCTCTGCCTGAAAATGTCCAAAGAGGCAGACCATGTTACCTCTTAAAGAAGGCTATTCGACCTTGTGGACAGCTCTAAGTACGAAGAAGTCATATTTTTTCCCCTGACAGCAAGCATAAAATTGTTTCTCTGTAATTTCCACCCGTTGGTCCTACTTCTACCCTCAGGTGTCAAACAGAACAAGTCTCATCTCTTTTCCACACAACAGCCCTTTATATTCTTGAGGATAGCCCTACTATCTCTCCTGTATCTTTTCTTCTCCAGGATAAGCATCCCCAATTACTTCAGATGATCTTCATGTCAATAACACAAGGCCCTTCACCATTGTGGTTGCCTTTGAACCCATTCCAAGTTATCAAATTCCTGCTTCAGCTGTAGTGCCAAGAATTGAACACAGGTACTAGATGAGGTCTGATGAGAGCAGAGTACAGGAGGATCATCTTCTCCCTACTCCTGGAAGCTGTATCCCTCTTAATATAGATCAAGATCAAATCAGGTTTGATTTTTTGGTGGGAAATGGGAGGTCATATCACACAACTGTGTCATACTGAACTTGCAGTCCACTAAAGTACTCACAGATCTTTATCTCAAAGCAACTGCCCTCTGTCCATGGCTCCCTCATCATGTGATTTTTGATTTGATTCTTATCCCCATGTACTAGATTACATGTATATCTGTTGAATTTCATCTCTTTAGATTTAGCCCAACGTTCTAACCTCTCAAAATCCTTTTGAATCTTTATTCAGTTGTCCACTCTATTAACTCTCCCTCTCAGCTTGATGTCATCTGAAAATGTGATAAGCTATTCTATACATATGGATATGGTTATTGTGTGTATGTTTATGTAAGTGTACGTGTGTATATGTGTAAATGTATAACTTGCTCTAGGTCATTGGTAAAAATGTTAACTAGTCCAGAGTCAAGCGTAGATTCTTACTTTCTTGAAGACTTCCTGTCATGCTGATTTTGAACAGTTAGCTACTCTCTGAGTCCAGCCATCTCACCAGTTGTCAATCCATTTATTTGTTGCTATTTTTCAGTCATTTTAGTTGTACCCAACTCTTCCTGACCCCATTTGGGGTTTTCTTGGCGAAGATACTGGAACAGTTTGCCATTTCCTTCTCCAGCTCATTTTACAGATGAAGAAACAGAGGCAAACACGGTGAAGTGACTTATCCAGGGTCATATCACTAGCAAATATCTAAGTATGGATTTGAAGTCAGGTCTTCCTGACTCCCATCCCAGAGCTCTAGCTATTGCACCACCTAGCTGTCTTATATTGGTTTAGTAAGCATGACTCAAAAAATTGGTCTGTTGATCATTCATCAAACCTGTTAATTTGGTATGATTTATTCTCAGTTATTTCAGGCTGGCTCTTTGTGATCACTGCTTCACTCTCTTGGTGTTTACTAACCATCTATTAACAATCCTTTCAAGAATTTTCCCAGAAATTGATGTCAAGCTCAGTGAGCTATAGTTTGCAGACTTTTCTCATCTTTTTTAAATAATTAGGACATTTGCCCTTTTCCATTCTCATCATAACCTCTCCATGGGCTTTCAAGTATCACTGAATGGGGCAGCCATCATATCACTTGGTTCTTTCAGGAACCAAGAAGGCAATTTTTCCCAACCAGGTGGCTTGAATTCATTAAGAGCAACCAAATCTAACTCTCTACTCTCTAACCTTACTTATGTGGGGTATGCACTGCCTGTTAGTCATTTTTATTTTCATATGAAGTGTAAACGATGTTCTCCTTCATAGAGAAAACAAACAAAATGAGAATTCAGTCGCTCTCTCTTCTCAATTATCATAGACTCATTGACTCCAAGCTCCCATTCCTTCTTTGATCCTCTTTTTTTCCTCTCAATATAGCTTTTGTTGTCCTTAGCTTCCCATGACAGTTCAGTACATTATGAACTTCACTATTTCTCACCCCATTTTTGCACATCCCTATATTCTTTCTCTATTACCTGGACTTTGCTTCAGTCTTCCATATATTTATTGCTTAAAACTAATTTGATTGGTGAGATCTCTTTATAACCACATCAGTTTCTTCAGACAAGTCCTATTTTCACCTCCTCATTGTAATTGTTTCTCTTTGTGTCTTCAGAATTTCATTCATGAGTACCTCCCATTTCTCCTGAGTTCACTTTTGCTAAAACAGTTTAGTCCACAGGATCCTACCTACTCAACTGTTGAGCTTATTGACATCTGCTTTCCCTGAATCTAGGTGCATGGCAGATTCTCTCCTCATCTATCACAAACTCTAAGACAGAGTGCTCATTTCCTCCCTAGCAATGAATTCTTCCCAATTAGTGAATCCAAAATGGGATGTCTGCTTATTGGTTGCTTCATCTTTCAAAGGATGAAATTATTAACTAAGAAGTTATTAGCTGCTCTTGCTTTGGCTAGAGAGATTTCCAGAAGATGCCTGGACAATTGAAGTCCCCTGTCACTAATACATTATGTCTCTGTGCCAGGCTTGTGATATTTCCCAAACCTCTTCTCTTTATTTTTTCTATCTAAATAGTCTATAAGAGAGATGTCAAACCAGTAGCCATCAAAACTCCTGAGTGCAGTTGGAACAAGGTTAAAATGTAATCGGGAAATGTTTAACAAAATAAAAATACAATAAAACATAGATAGGCTTGTTTGTGGTTTTCTAAACCAAGATGCATCAGGCAAGGATCTATTTCTATTTGAGTTTGATGCCATTGGTCTATAGTATCACCTAATGACAACATTCTCTCTCTCTTTCTCCAAAACACTCTCCATAATGTCCCACCCCAACCCTGTCTGGTTCCTGTGTCTCTCCACATGACTATACCTTCTTAATATATAATGCTACTCTTCTCTCTCCTATATTTTGGTTGGTTGATATTGTGGAAAATGACGAATGTGAGGACCAGGAGTTTTTATTCTATAAAATTAAAGGGGAACCACTGAAGATTTTCTCAGTAGAAGATTAATGTGATCAATGTGGTAAATTAAGAATATTGATCTGATATCAATATGCTCAGTGGATGAGAAAGGATAAAAGTGGAATCAGGAAGACCAGTAATGAGGCTATTACATATAATTGGATAGAGAAGAAATGAGGGCCTGAACCTGTTTAGTTACATTGCAAATACACTCCAAAAAGGAGACTTATTTGGGTATGAGGAAAGAGAAAGAGCAGAAAGTCAAAAATAAATGCAGGGTTTTAAGTGATACCATCCACAAGAAGAGCTGTCCTACTTTCCTTCAGGGCCAGTCTTGGTCAAATTTTATACACAAAACCTCCTAGACTGTCAGATCCTTAAGATCAGGGTATGTATCTTACTTAATTCCTCTGGGCCCAACATTTAGTAGAGTGTCTTGCACATAGTAGACACTTAATAAATCATTATCTCAATTCAATCAAACATATTTAAGCATTACAACTGGCAAGTTGAAAATAGATTGAGGAGACTGACTAGGACTATCGAGGGGTGGGGAACCTGTAGCCTCAAGCCACATGTGGCCTTCTAGGGCCTCAGGTGCAACCTTTTGACTGAGTCTAAGGTTTTTGTTTTGGTTTTTGTTGTTGTTGTTGTTGTTGTTGTTGTTGTTGTTGCTTTTTGGAGGGGGGAAAGCAGGGCAATTTGGGTTAAGTGACTTGCCCAAGGTCATACGACTAGTAAGTGTTAAGTGTCCGATGCTGGATTTGAACTCAGGTCTTCCTGACTCAAGGGCTGGTGTTCTATTCACTCTGACACCTAGCTGCCCCTGCACCACCTAGCCACACCCTGAGTCTAAGCTTTACAGAACAAATCGTTTTGTTAAGGGAATTTGTTCTGTGAAGTTTGGATTCAGTCTAAGGGTCGCACTTGGGGGCCTAGCGGACCACATGTGACCTCAAGGATGCTGGTTCACCACCCCTGGATCCTATTCTACTAGATTTTTATGAGATAATTTTATTTGTTGGTTTTTGATTGTTTGTTTGTTTGTTTTTGTCTTTTGGAGGGCAGTTGGGGTTAAGTAACTTGCCCAAGGTTACACAGCTAGTTTTTTTGTGTGGGTGTTGTGTCTGAGGCCAGAACCAAACTTGAGTCCTCCTGACTCCGGGGCCGGCGCTTTACTCACTGTGCCACCTAGCCGCCCCTGGGATAATTTTAACAAGGACTTTGTTTTCTTGTTCAGAGCAGGTACTTATTGTAACAATGGAGCTTTCTGGCCAAATGAAAGTAGACAGTGTTGATATGAAAGGCTAGTCGGCCAAGTAGAGCTCTGATACCATCAAGTCTACAGAATATTCAGCAATATAACAATCCAAACCCATTTTATAAATGTCAAGGCTAAGGCTCTCAGAAGTTACATGAATTCTGCAGTCAAGTCATGCAAATGATAATTATGCAAGTCAGGACTCAGACCTATTCCTTTTGATTCTTTTAGTGCCTTTCCCACTAGACAGCTCCTATGTGTCATGATAATTAACTCAGTCCAGTGCTTATGGGCTTTAATTCTACCTTTTAGAGGACTGAGTTCTAGTCTTAGTTCTACTGCTGATTCCCTCTGGAACTGTCTCCAATCCATTCTCCACTCAACTGCCAGAGTGATTTCTTAAAGCTCAGAACCGATCATATCATCCTCTATTCAATAAACTCCAGTAGTTCTGTGTAACCTCCAGGATCAAATTTAAAAATCCCCTTTTTAAGCCCTTCATAACTTTATGCTTTCCTATGTTTCCAGTCATCTGGCATTTTATTCCCATCTATATACTTTTTACTGTTACTTGCATGAGACACATAATCTCTTATTTCCATACCGTTGCATTGACTCTCCCCATTTCTTGAATACTCTCCTTCTTGACTACGCATGCACACACACACACACACACACACACACACACACACACACACACACAC
>NW_027185764.1:49507986-49633219 GCF_028583685.1 Petaurus breviceps papuanus | reverse complement strand
ACACACACACACACACACACACACACACACACACACACACACACACAGAGTTTTTCCTGGCTTCATTCAAGTCTCAATTCAAGTAAAACTTTCCTCAGGATACCTTTCCTAGTCTACCCCCCAAATCTTAGTGCCTTCTCCTCTAAGAGTACTTTTCATGTACTCTATATGTATCTTGTCTATTCCTAGTTATGTACACTTTGTGTTCCCCATTAGAATGTACAGTCCTTGGGGAATCATTTTTATCTTTCTCTGTATCCCCAGCAATTCACACAATACTTGGCAAGTTGGTTGGTTAGTTGGTTGGTTGTTGTCCTTCGATCTCAGAGAGGACCAAAATGACACCACTACGTTGGAGTCAAGGTGCAGTGTGTCTGATTATGGCTGATCAAACCAATATGAGCTCAAAATGTTCTAGCACAGGTCAGGCACAAATAGTACGTATAAACATTTGGACTGAAGATGTCCCTAAATTTGCATATCTCATGTTTTGGGTTTTTTTGAGGTACTGAATTCTGTTTCTCTCATAGAGTCTCCTTTGATGTGGGCCCACCATGCTTGGTGGCCCTTTGCCAGCATCTCTCATGTCTCACAATTGATTCCAGAGTTCTACAGAAAGACCCTGAGAATGTCCTTGTATTACTTAATCACTGTTTGCTTGACTGACTGACTTAACTATGACAAATCACCTGACCTTTTGGAGTCTGAGTTTCCTTAGGTTAGGTTGGATCATTTTTAGTGACCCCTTCCAGCTCTTTTAAATCTAAGCCTTCCTTCATTACTTGCCTGTAAGGAAGCAAGATCTACTGCAATACAACTCTAGAGAATTGAGCCAGCTACATTTGC
This sequence comes from Petaurus breviceps papuanus, assembly GCF_028583685.1. Taxonomy (NCBI): domain Eukaryota; kingdom Metazoa; phylum Chordata; class Mammalia; order Diprotodontia; family Petauridae; genus Petaurus; species Petaurus breviceps. The sequence goes on along the minus strand of NW_027185764.1, from coordinate 49,632,373 downwards.
CCAAGTATCCATTTGACCAACCGTGCTCTCAGAATCAAAAGTGTTAACTCTTGCTCATCAGCATCTCACAGGTGTCTCTGGTAACTGAAATACCAGACTGGGATCCAGGACTTTTGAGATCCTCTTCTCTAATTCTCCGTGGCATGGAGAGAAAAAAATGAAACATAGTGTAGCCAAGCAAATGTCCATTTGAAATGCAATTTAACATTCCTTTGTCAGATAAACCTTGCTGCATCTCACTGAACTCCACCATGAAAGGTGCTGCATAAAGATAAAATGCCATGATAGCTGCTGTAGTTGCTTCTGAGATATTTGGATGGCATACACCTAGCAGTTCAAGTATCACATGAAATTCACATCAACTTTAAATTGGATTCTATTTCAGATCATTTGAAGGTCTGTTTGGACCCAAAGGCTGAAACCAAATCCAAGACAAAGGTATATTTTCAAAATGGGAAGAGTGGTATCAAGTATATGATACCATTAATTAACCAAAGTAATGAAAGGAAGCTTTGACTTAGGAGAAAATATCAATTAGTGAAGCATTTTCCTTTTTTATTTCACTGCTGAATTTCCTAAGACCTAGTCAAAAAGATTATCTTTTATCTTCCATCTTTATCATTCCATAAAATAGTGTGGAGATTAATTCTAGCAATCATCTATGATTGCTAGGAATAGTACAAGCATGAATAGTAATCTGATTGAAGGGAGGTAGCATTCGGCTAACCTGTATAAAATGACTGTCATTGAATGAATTAAGCTCAACAATTTCCAATTTTTTATTATCCTTCACCTCCCACCAGGGAAGTATTTAAACTATAGGAACCTCCAGTAACTCTTTAGCTCTGCCTACTCAGTTACAAAGGGCTTGGAATCTGCCTTAGTGGTATTCCTACACCCACAAAATCATGGAACCCTGAGGTGTTGACCAACCACAAAATCTCCAGACACTTAAAATAGAAAGCAAGATTGATACCTCCTATCAGAGAAGTAAGGCTGGTTTCAGCAATATGGAAGTAAGTTCGATTCTCAGGATTTATTCATTTTTACTATTGTGAAAACAAGGCAAAACTGAGATTATATATTTAAAAGTCAAACATGCGTCAATAAGTTTTGCTTTTATGCCTATGTAACAGAATTCTATCTTTTTTCCTGTAAGGGAGTCTCATGATTCCATATGTATTTATCCTTCTACAGTGAACCTAAAGCCCTCCTGCATCAGTTTCCTCATCTGTGAAATAAAGGGAATGAACAGGATGGCCCATAAGGTCCCTTCCAACTAAAGATCTGTTATCATTCACCAAAGGAAGTATCCTAATCAAACCCTCTTTTCCCCTTGGGCACAGGCTGCAATAATCACTTTGCTTATCTTATTTATATCTTTAGTCAAGGAATTCAAAGTTCATCTGAACAGTGAATGGCAAATTATATGAATGTGGGGAAACAGCATGGTTGACCTCTGATATCACTAGTATAGAAAACTCCCTCTGTTGAGGCATATTTGGAATTAATCTATAGTGTTAGAGTATTATCTGGGGCCTTGATCAGTTAGTTGGCTTGCCCAGGGTTACATAGCTAGTATGTGTCAAGAGGCACGATCAGAACAAGTCTTCCTGATTTACAGGTCAGTTCTTCTACCCCAGATTGCTCTCATTCTGATTCCATGTATATATATATATATAAACTTGTAATATGATTATTGCTTAGGAAACCTCTGAGCTATCAGGTGGGTGTATAAAATTATATTCAAAAGACAGAAGATTTATACTGTGAAATCTTGAAATCACTCGAGAAAATTGTTTGTAACCTTTCAACATGAAATTTCAACTTCTAGTCTTTTTATAAAAAGAATCTCAGTTGATTTCAACCAACATGGTAACCAAAAACATGGGTCCCTTATACCTTGAAGAAGAATGAAGAAAAATATTGATAAAGGACCCCATAGTACATTTTGCCTCTGCCATTCATTTTGGCATATAATCGTATCTTGTTCTACTGCTATATGTACATGTTTCATGTCTGTATGCTGTATGTCCTCAAAGAAAGTGTTATTTCCTCATGGGCACAGCAGGATTCTTTATAGTTCCTCACACTCAGCAAGCACAGGACACCTAGGGCAGTTTTCCAAACAGATACCCTCTTCCATGGACTTAGATGGCACCATATTTCTAGCTCATTCCCATTACCATGGGACTTAAAATTCCATTATTTATTTATTCAATCATTCATTCATTTCCCTTCCTTACTTCTCTTTTAAGTCTTTCTCCACAGAGGTCTACTTGTAGAGAACTGTGGCCTGTTTGTTATTTGGAGCAGAAGTTGTTCACCATTTCTTAACCTGCTTACCATATCTGCCAATGAAATTATATAATATCAGTGTGGGTTAGACTGGCTAGAAGAACAGGGAAAGCACTGGAGGGGTTGATCAATAAAGCACCTTTTGCCACTTTAGGAACTGGAATGTCGGCTGACCTACTGAACAAATCCAGGTTTCATATTATAGGGGAGGGGAAAAACCCCTTTCAAAATGTTTCTTCCCACTCCCCACATTCTCGCCTCACCACCTGTCCCATCTAAGTGCAGAGGGTCACAAGCTCTAGAATAGATAAGCAGCGTTCAATGTATGCAGCGTTACTCTCCCTTCTCCCAGACATCTAACACTCTTCATTGTTGTTGCTTACCAATTCCTGTTTTGTAAATTAATTCATCACAGTTTTCAGAATTCATAAATAAAAGTTTAAAATTTCCCAGCAGGCTGAGGGAGTTGCAAGGGGTATTATAAATAAGATTGTCAGGGATGGTAGGTGGGACTGGTTTCTTCCTAGTTTAGTACAGTGAGGGGGAGACATAGCCAACAGCCACCGACATGCTGCGCCTTTGTTACAAATAGACCAGCAACCAGGAGGAAACAGTTGCACAGTTCGTGTTTGAAAATTCAAGTAGGACGGAAGAGTTTTCAGCAGGAGGATAAAACATTTAATGTCTTTGTTACCACAGAAAATGATTCAGTTTGTATTTTTCTCAAGTTTCCTCTGTGGTGGCTGGCCAGGTGTAATAATATCCCAGCTATGAAAATATACTTTTCTTTTTCTTTTTGAAGTGGTGAAATTTCACTTACCTGCTATTCTCATTCTTGCAAACTTGACCCCAACTTGCACCATAACGTCCGATACTATGCTAATGAGTGTGCAAAGCAGAAATCAGCGTTTCTGCACAGCTTTAATGATGACATCAGTGGTGAGAAAAGGATTATGCGGGCACATGTACAGATCCAGCTGGCACACGGGCATACATAACAGTTGGATGACAGCAGAAAAGGATTGATGCCTTTCAAATTTGAAGCCTTTCCCTGAAGAAATTTGTTGGAGATGGTTATTTGCTGGGTTGGATTTAGGATCGTTCTTTTTCTTTCCCCCCAATAAATCATTTTCCCCCTTGCTTCTCTAAGTCATTATGCATTTGTGAGTTGCTTCTTGAAAAAAAACATCCTTGCTATTGCCAACAATGCTTTTTTCCTACTCTGAGGAATTTTCCCATCTTTACTTGAGGATCTTAATAGGCGGTGGGTTATTAGCAAAGTATTATAGAGTGAGGAAAAAAAACAACTCTGCAGCAAGTATCAGTGCTCCAGGGATAAAGTTTCGATAGCTAACACATAACGATAATAATGAGGAAAACGATGACAATGTAAGAATATGAACGTATTATTATTTCGCTAATTTAAGAGCTAATTATCTGTTTTCATTCTTAAAAACAAATCTGTTCTTTTCCATTAAATATCAAAATGGCTCCACCTTCCAGCAACCCCTTCATTAAAATTATACAAATAATTAAAACAAAGAAATTGCCACATAACTGGGGCATGTTAGGCATAATTCGTTATAGCAACCTAGTCAGTCCTTATGTGATAGTTTATTTGTCTAACTAATTTCTATGGTAGGTTAGTGCCGAACAATGATGATGAACTATCGGGATGAAAGAAACAGTGTGATTAGTTGATGAGGTTTTGACACTCCCCTTATTTTAGGTTGATTCCATCATAACATTGGAATAAATCTCCATACAATTAAGATCAAATATATTACCAAAAAACACCCAACACTTATTCGTCTGATTCATTCTGCTATACACCCCGAGGTTTGCCTCTTTTCTGTTTGTTCATAACTCTTCTTTCCTTTTTGTTTTTCGGGTGTGTTTTCTTTGACGGTTTTTTTTCACCTTTTGAAAGATATTTATAACACTCCAGGGTGCACCATCCTACTGAGATAACTGTGTGTCTTGGATGGTTGAAGACAGAGACGAACAACTCACTTGAGGTGTGTGGTTATCTCATTATCTCTACACACCCCGTTGTAGGGTATTGCTTGAGCTGCAGTGAACTGTTTGCCCTGCTGGCAAACAAGCTCCTCGTGGCTTGTGACACGTGTTTTAACCATTATTTAGGCTTGCTCTTCGCTGTGAGCCTGAATATGCCCTTAGGCTCCCAATGAAGAGAGAGCTTAATGATGTGTCAAAAATTGCACTACAAGGGCCCACAATAAATTCAGACTTTGTAAGTACAGGAGCCAACAGGGCAGCTGAAATATAAGGTAGTGCTCAGAACAAGACCACTTGTCAGGAAGTCATTCTGAAGGTGATTTTTCTTGTAGGGGTAGTGTGTGTGTGTGTGTGTGTGTGTGTGTGTGTGTGTGTGTGTGTGTGCAGTAGGCCCAGGGCTACAGGAAAGAGACCGTGTCAGAGGAATTGAAGGGAGAATCAGAAGGGTAGCCCATGGACTGAGACTCAAAATAGCATTTTTATATGAATATATTGTGTTTAGATAGATGATGAGAGAGGGAGAAATAGAGATGAATATGTATTCTCAAAATATTCAACTTTAATGATAAAGCATGGTGCAGCAACAGTTTGCAACATCTATCCCAGGGATTCACTGTTCTCTCCTCAAAAATGAGATGGGTTGGACTAGATGGCCTTTGACGTCCCTTCCAGCATTAACTGGATAATCCTATGAAATCTGAATTATTTCCTTTTTGAAAAGGATCTTCACAGAGATGAAGTTTTGAGAGATTTTTCCCTTCAAAATAGATATGAGATGGAAACTCCAATGGGCATCTCAGAGTCACTTTGGAAAGTTTATAAACTTTTATTTTCTGTCATCTGGGAATGTTAGGGAGGGAATACATGCATTAGAAAATAATTTCCCATAGTAATTTTTCTTGATTTGTCCAAAAGCAAATGTTTCAGTCAGGGAGGATTTCTACTCTTAAGCATTGCCTTCCAAATATTTCTCAGAAAGTTCAAATGATTTATCTTCTCTGTATATGAGATTGAGATCTATATATCTATGTCTATCTATATACCTATCTACACACACACAAACACACACACACACACATACACATGCAGTGTGCTCTGAGTTTTAGGCACAAAACTACCAGAAACAATTTTATTTAATTTAACATTAACATACTATGTAAACAGTTTCTGGCTTAGAATGAAATATCCAAATTAGCATAGTTCCCCCATGTCCTCTGACATGTCTCTACCACAAGACAATTTGAGGTAATATTTACAGAACTCTTGAACAAGAAAAATATTCTAATATGTTAAAATACAGTTTGGCATTAAATTCTAAAATAATTGTCTCCTCTTAATTCTCTAGTTGACCATAGCATTCTATTATGTACCTGGAGTAAATAAACAAAGAGACCTCTTCCCAGCCATCAATGTGGTAAATCATTTCTCCATGGAGAAAGGTGGCTTCATAGCCCCAGTCTCTTCTGATGTTGGACCAAGTAGAGATTGCTCTTAGATGAGTCAATAGCTTGATTTCTTCAGGGGTGGAGAAGGCTCCTTAAGAAAATGAGAGGAAATTTTTATTCCAAGTTTTGTTACTTTCCTTAAGGAAAAAGGCCTTCTATTCTCCAACCCAGTAGTTGTCAAATTCAAATAGAAATAAAGCCACTGTTCTGTACATAAGTGTCACATGTTGTCTAAGTTTTAAATTTTTATATTATATATGTTTTATTTTATTTTTATTTATTTTGTTAAATATTTCCCAATTACCTTTTAATCTGGTTCAAACCTCACTGGAGATTGTTAAGGCTTCAAGGGGCCTATGGGCCTTGTGCTTGATACCTCTGTCCTAACCCACCTTTAAGCAGAGAAGTCTGAAAAGATTTTTGTTTTGTTTTAAACCAGAGTGATAAAATTTCTTAATTGTTTTCAGTTTCAGTAAAAAGGAGGTTTTAATATTCTTCTACCATTGAGAGAGAGAGAAAGCAAATATTTTATTAGAAACAACATCAATGGAAACTACTAAACTTTATTATAGGTTCATAGATCTAGATTGGAAGAGAATGTAAAGTTCTTCTAGTCCAAAGGTGTCAGAAACTTCACCTGCAACCTGCAAGTGTAAACAAACAAACAAAACACCCAAGTACAGTCTGAACCAAATTATAAGGAAATGAAATATTTAACAAATATTGCAATCATTTGAAATACTTAACAAAAATAAAAATACATCACAAGTAAGGTTAATTTGTGGTTTTCTAAATCAATAAGTAACCTTTAGGGATCCATTTCTATTTGAGTTTGACACCACTATGAAATCTAGTTCAACCTCCTCTCATTTTTTTTTGCTTTCTTTTTGAAGAGGGGAGGGCAGGGGAATTGGGGTTAAGTGATTTGCTCAGGGTCACACAGCTAGTAAGTGTTAAGTGTGTGAGGCCAAATTTGAACTCAGGTCCTCCTGACTCCAGGGCTCATACTCTATTCACTGTGCACCTAAGCACCCCAGCCTCCTCTCATTTTGCAGATGAGGTGGCACCACAGTACACAGAACTCTGGGTCTGGAATTAGGTAGACTCATCTTCCCGAGTTCAAATCCAGCCTCAGACACTTACTAGTGTGACCCTGAGTGAGTCACTTAATCCTGTTTGAGTCTGTTTCCTCATCTATAAAGTGAACTGGAGAAGGAAATGGCAAACAACCCCAGTTTCTTTGCCAAGAATACCCCAAGTGAGGTCACACACAGTAGGATATGACAGAAATAACTGAACAACAATAAACTAAGGCCCAGTAGGTGGGAAACTTACCCAAGTCTGTATAAATAGGAAGCACCATTATCAGAATTAGAACTCAGGTCCTCTGACTCATGAGTCAGAATTCTTCCCACTGCACCATGTCACTTAGTAACTACTTCCATTTCAATTAATCTCAACACAAAGTGTCATAACACTCTGAGGCACCCATGAGTAGTCTTTGTCCATCCTCATTTATTCTTCCTACCTATTGTGTACTCCATTCTTCTAATTCTATTTCCTTGCTTTGTACCATTTCATAAAGGTCTTTTTGGATTTTTTCCTATTTCTCATATCTGTCCGTTTTAATTGTATTAATATCTGCTATTGTTTTTGTTCAGTTGTTTTTCAGTCGTGTCTGACTCTTTGTGACCTTATTTCGGGTTTTCTTGGCAAAGATACTAGACTGGTTTACCATTTCCTTCTCCTGTTCATTTTACAGATGAGGCAGACAGAGTTAAGTGAGTTGCCCAGGGTCACACAACAAGTAAGTGTCTGAGGCTGGATTGGAACTCAAAAGGATGAGTCTTCCTGACTCCAGGCACCTAGATACCCATAATAACATTAGCTAAGATTTATATAGTACTCACTATGTGCCGAGTACTGTGCTGAGTGCTTTACAATTTTTATCTCATTTGATCCTTACAACCCTGGGATGTGGGTGTTCTAATTATCTCTATTTTAAAGTTGAGGAAAACTGCGGCAAACAGAGATTAAGTGACTTGCTGAGCATGACACAACTAGTAAAGGTCTGAGGCTGGATTTTAAATCGTCTTCCTAATTCTAGGACCACTGTGCCACCTAGTAATCTTGCCATTTTACTTGGGAGTGTCAGTTCATATATGTTGCTGTCCACTGAACAGCCTGGCTCCCCCATTCATCAACTTCCTCATTTCCCATGTCCTTTGTGTCCATTTCACTACAGCCACATATGGGAGTGGTTGTACCTTTGACTTCATCTCCACCTATGATTGTTGTGTCTTCTTTATCCAGAAATCTAAAATTCCTCTATTCAGCATGTATGAAGAACCCAGCAAAGGGGACTGGGAAGGAGCAGTGAGGCAGATAGGAGGAGAAATGGTAGACAGCAGTGTCACTGAAACCTAAAAAGGAGAGTTTCTAGTAAGAAAGCATAATTTTAAGAAATGTCAAAGTTCAGAAAGGTTATGATTAAGAAAAAATTCATTAGAAATACCAATTAAAGATTATTGGTAACTTTGGAGATTATTGTATCCAGCAGAGACAATCATTGAAAAATGGGAGCTGATGGGATCAACACAGAGAGTATAGACAGAGGTGAGAAAGTACTCAGAATAGACAGTCGGGAGACACCTAGGCTTAGGTCGGCAGGAATAGATTGTGCATGAGTCATGAAAGAAGACTGAAAATGAGTGGTCATGAAGCAAAAAGGAAAACCAGAGAAGAGCAATACTAGAAAGGCAAGCAGAGATTGAGTACCTAGGAGGAGGGGGTGGTTGACAGCATCAAAAGCTACACAGAGGCCAAGTGGAATGAGAAATGTGAAAAGGCTGTCAACTTTAGCAATTAAGAAATTGTTGGTAACCTTGGAGAGAATAGTTTCAGACAAATGGTGGGGTTGAAAGCCAGATTGTAAGGGGCTGAGAAGTGAGTAGGAGGTGATGAAGTGAAATAAAGACAAGTTTATCTATGAGTTTGGCTGTGAAATAGAGGAGAGATACAGGACAATAGCATGAGGGGATGGAAGGGTCAGATGAAGGGCTGAGAAGACTTTGGCATGTTCGCAGGCAGATGGAAAGGAGCTGAAGAGATAGAGAGATAGAAAAGATGAACTTTAATCAAATTCATGTTGGAACTTTATAGGTGTCGACAAATTTATGAGATAACATCTGAAAATTCCTTTGACATTCAAAACCTGTCAGATTCACATCTTTTTTGAGGCATTGGAGCTGTCTCATTATACAATATCTGATGGTTACATTGGAAATGAGCATTTCATTGTTCTGAGACCCCTTCTCTCCCAACTCTTCCCCACAATGTAATACAGGTTTTTGATCTGGTTGGGTCTTTGTGGGAGAAGTGACATCTTGGATGGCCAGCTATTGCTGAAGGCATATTACATGGTGTAGAGACAAGAACACTGTCCTTGGAGTCAGAAGACCTGAACCAATAGTACCTAATTCTGGGGGTTTGGATCTTTGCTTTCATTAATGTAGAGACCTTCTAGTGAAGAAATTCCTACCAATGTAAGTCAATACCTACTCTGCAACTTAAAACCTTAGCACTGCCTGGAGTCACTGAGAAATTAAATAACTTTCCCTGGATCACACAGTCAGAATGTATCAGAGCAGAATTTCCTGCAAGTTCTCTGAGGCCAACCATACCATTAATTATGTCCTCTTACCTTGACTTTTCTGTTTTAAAAATTTTTACTTATTTTATTCTGAACATAAGAAATAAAATAAACATTTCCATAACATAGTGAAATAGAATAAAAAGATGATTATACATGAAAATACAAATTGATCATGTACAACTTGCTATTCCTTTTAAATATGTAATAAATTTATCATGTACTTTTTCCCCCCCATCCTAGAGATAGCTACCATTGGACACAAATATGTGTATATATACACACATATATATACATATATGTAAAACTGTTCTATACATACTTCTATGATCAGTTCTTTCTCTGGATACAGATAGATTTTCCTTTATATGTTGTTTATTGTTAATTTGGGTATTTAGAATAGTCAAAATGACAGTCTCTTAAAGTTGTTCTTAAAACAATATTGCTATTAATTGTATACAACTTACTCTTGGTTCTACTCATTTCACTCATTGTTTTGTGCAGGTCTATCAATGTTATTTTTTCTACAATCACCAAGCTCATCATTTCTTAAAGCATAGAAGTATTCCATCACAACCATATACCACAACCTGAATTTTCTCCTGAAGCATTAAGCTGAAGCTTCCAAGATATCAGTGATGATGAATATTAATTGAATGTAAATCACTTAATGGAACTTCAGTTTCCTTATTTACAAAATGGGGTTAATACCACTTGCATTGCCTACCTCAGATGGTAAGTATAAGGAAAGCCCTTTGTAAATTGTAATTCTGGCAAGTCACTTAACTTGCCCAAACCTCAAGCTATTCCATAGGATTTAGCTAAGTTAGAGACTGTCTATGATCTGCCTCCCTAGAGTTAATTCCTTACACTGACAAAATCATAGACCTTTATGTATTCAGGTATGATGTGCTTTTTAATACCAGAAAGGCAATGTGGTATTGATCACCAGGTCTGGACTAAGGAGACTTGGGTTCTCATATGGTGTCTTCTTCTATGTCTATGTTTGAATTACTTCCCCATGATAATGTATCTCCTCCTGTCACCTGAGGATGCTGGATCAGATGATTTCTTTCTTTCTTTTTTGCTTTTTGGAGGGGGGAAGGCAGGGCAGTTGGGGTTAAGTGACTTGCCCAAGGTCACATGGCTAATAGGTTTTAAGTTCTGATTTGAACTCAGGTCCTCGTCACTCCAAAGCTGGTGCTCTATTCACGGCACCACCTAGCTGCCCTGGACCAGATGATTTCTAACGTACCTTCTGGCTTATCACATTCTTAGATTTTATGAACTACCTATAACCATTTGCAAATAAATACCCATTTGCCAACAATGTGAAACTTAACTTTTTGGTGTATGATGATTATGATAGAATACTATGTTATAAGAAATGATAAGCTTAATGATCTTAGAAGGAAAAAAAAGGATAGACTTGCACAAAATAATGAATAGTGAAATGAGCAGTATCAAAGAATATTGTATACAGTAACAACAATATTGTTTTAAGAACAACTTTGAGTGACTAAGTCATTTGAACTATTATAAATATCCAAATTAACTATCAAGGGCATACGAAGGAAGATTCTATCTACATCCAGAGAAAGAACTAATAAATGAAAGTATGTACAAAATGGTTTTATATCTTTATACATATTTGTATCTAATGGTAGCCATCTCTAGTACAGGAAGGGGGGTGGAAGAAAAAAATGGAAAATAAGGAAGTTACTTGATAACTTTAATTATATATTTAAAAGAAATAGTAAGTTGTACATTATAGATTTACAGGTTCATGTACAATCAGCTCATTATTCTACTTTGTTAGGAAATGCTTGTTTGATTTCTTAAGTTCAGAATAAATAAATATTTTTAAAAAGAAACTTAACTTTTCCACTTTAAAAATCTGCAGGCATGATAGAAATATTATTGTAAACGGCACTAAAAGACAAATTATTTTCTTCTCAAGGTTGATGTGTACTTTAATTCTTTTTAGTCATAGGGCACAAATTATTTTGTCTTCAATAATAACAGTAATGATGCTTTATATTTAAATATTGTTCTATTTGCTTGATTTTCCTAACAGCCCCAAGGAGTAGAAATTTATTGTCATTCTTGTTTTTGTTTTGGTCCAGAACTTTTAGTTCATTGGAGAAACCCCAGAAGTGAGGAAATTCCCCTACCTACACAGATTTCTGTCAGACAGTCAATGAACTACTATGTACCAGGGCACTTTGCTAAGCACTGAGCATACAAAAACAGGAGGAAAAAAGTTCCTGCTCTCAAGGAGATATAGTCTACTGGGGGTGGGGGGTAGAGAGACAACATGAAAACAATTAAATCCAAACAAGTCATATACAGAATAAATTGGAGATAATCCACAGAGGGAAGGCAAAAGAATTAAGGGAATTAAGAAAGGCTTCCTGTAGAAAGTGAGATTTTAACTGACACTTGAAGGAAGCCAAGGAAGCCAGGAGACAGCACCGAGAATGATATTCTAGGCATAGGGGGACCGTCAGTGGAAAAACCCAGCAACTGAGAGATGGAGTGTCATATGCTCTTGCAAGGAGACCAGTACCATTGGATTCCAGAGTATGTGATAGGGATGAAAACTATAAGAAGACTGGAAGAAGAAGTTGGAGGGGGATACCATTAGGAAGGGTTATTTAGTATTCTGGAGATGCTATGGCATTACTCTGGCAGGTAGGTGGGTGGGTGGATGAGCGAATGTTAGACCTAAGCTTGAGGAAGATAGATATCTGACTTTGACAGCAGAGTGGAGGATGGACTGGAGTGGGGAGAGACTTGTGGCAGGAAGACCTACAGAGTTATGTGCTGCACTCAAAGGTCAGCAAACTTGTCTCTTCTAGTAACATGCCAATATGTGTCAGAAGAGGGACTTGAACCCATTTCTCTTGTCTCTGAGACTGACTCCTTTCCTCTATGCCATGCTGTAGCCCCACTTTATTTTTATTATCCTTATTTTTTGGAATAGAAAACTCGGGCTCAGACAGGTTGACAGGTTTGCCCAAGGTCACCCAGTGTCAAGAGTTAGGACAAGAACTAGGTCGCCCCATTCACTACCTAGAGCTCATTCCACTTCCTAGCACAGCATGTCAAACAGCCATCATTCACTTGTCACAGGATCATCAGATCACAGATTTAGAACTGGGATGGATCTTTTATTCTAATGTCCCTGATTTTATATATCAAGAAATGGAGTCTCAGAAAGGTCACAGATACAGTAAGCAGCAGGTCCTCTGATTTCAATTAATATATCAGTAAACATTTATTAAATGCCTCTATGTGCCAGGCATTGTGCTAAGCCCTGGGGATACAAAGAGGCAAAAGACAGTTCCTGCCCTCAAGGAGCTTACAATCTAAAAGATATGAAATGATTTGAAATGAAGTACTCTTTCCATTATGTCAACAGTTTCATATACCTTTCTAAATGGACTTTCCTGAACTTTAATGAATTCTTTTTATATACTACTTTCTGAATGTTTCCTAGTTCATTCCTATAAACTAAGTTAGTAAACATTAAAAGAATACAAGACTTTTATGAAAACCCTACATTTTAGAATTTTTATTCTAAGTTCTTATGTTCCAAGACCCAGAAAATTCTTCAACCTTTAAAAACAGATTGATTAAATCTGGCTGAGGTTAAGGTAGCGACATTTGATTTAGTGGCATCTTTATTTTTTCTGGTGGCAAAGTATGTTAACCTTCAATTTCCTCAAAGAACAATGAAAACATTGAGTAGAAATAAATCAAAAATAATACATGAAGTCATTATATTTTTCTCCCTTATACTCCATTCTAATTAATAGCATGTTGGCTGTTCCTTGCATGTATAACATTCTATCACCCACTTCAGTGGCTTTGAAAAAGTGGTTCTCCTCTCTGGACTTCATTTTCTCCATGCCTTGGCCTCCCAGACTCCTTAGCTTCCTACAAAGAACCCACATCTTATATGTTACCTGTCCTGATCCCTTTTATTCTCCAGTTATTAGCACTTTCATCCTCTTGAAATCGCTTTGTATGATTTACATATAAAGGTGTTTATACATGCTATATGCCCTCAGTAGAATGCAAACTTCTCCTAGAAGACAGCCCTCCTCACCCCATCCACCTCCTTAAACCTATCATGGTCCTTTGCAGGACCTAATTCAGTACCTAACTCAAGCCTCCCAAGAGGGTGAGGGAGGGAGGAGGGAAAAGAATTTTATGGATAACACATTTTGTCTAACAGGCCCCTTTCCTTATCCCATGGAGATGGAGAGTATGTTTCTCAAATGCTTTACTGTAGATTTGATCATGGTCTTTAAAAGGCTATGGGGAAAAAAAACTGTGGCAAACTTATAGTTTGCCTGGTAACTGGCAACCATTTTGCTTCAGTGGACACAATGGCCTGAGTAATAGAATTGGGATCCCAACAAATCTCAGTTTATACATTTGATTATATTTTTCAACAGTTGCTTCAGAAGATAAAAGATCAGGTATATATGACAGATAAAAGCTTGACACCTAAAATGTATAAAGAACTGTTTAAAAGTCACAGTGTTAACTTCCAGTTCACAATGGATTAATGATCAAAGAATATGAACAGATTAATTTCCAAAAGAAATACAGATCATCAGAATAACTGAAAAATGTTAACTGCCTAATAATTAGTTGTGAATTAAAACAATCTTGAGATGTCACCTCATACCCATCATAATTGTAAAAATAATTAAAACTCAATATTTTTGAGTTTGTGGAGAAACAGGAACATTCATTCACTCATACATTTGAGGGGGAACTAAGTAAAGTAAAAAAGAATAATTTTAGCTTTTGATTCAGTAATTTCATATTTGGAATATACCCTATAGACTTATTTTTTAAGCAATCGGTGTTAAGTAACTTGCTCAAGGTTACAAGGCCAGTTATTTCTGGGTGTGGTGCTAAGTATCTGAGCCCAGATTTGATCCCCAGGTCATCCTGATACTGGAGCCAGTGCTCTTACTTGCTGAGCCACCTGGCCTCCCCTAAGCAACTGGGGTTAAGTAACTTGCTCAAGGTTACACGGCCAGGTGTTTCTGGGTGGGTGCTAAGTGTCTGAGACTGGATTCAATCCCCAGGTCATCCCGACACTGGAGCCGGTGTTCTTACTCACTGTGCTACCTGGCCGCCCCATCGACATATTTTTTAAACCAATAAAAAAGAGAGAGATCTAGTCTAAGATTTTCATCACATCAAACACTAAATGTGACTACAAAGAAACAACCTAAATGCCCAATGTTAAGCTAATGGTTAAATAAAATCCATTACACTAATGTAATGGATTATAAAGGGGAGCTAGATGTTGTAATGGATACTTGAGTATAGGTGCTGGAGTAAGAAAGACTATTCTTTATGAGTTCATGTACTTAGCAGTTGTGTGACTCTGGGCAAGTCACTTCACCTTGTTTGCTTCAGTTTCCTCTTCTATAAAATGAATTGGAGAAGGAAATGGCAAACCACTCTAGTATTTTTGCCAAGAAAACTCCACAAGGGGTCACAAAGAGTCAGACATGACTGAAAATGACTGAACAACAACAAAATAGTATTAGTACTTTTTAGAAAGTAAAACTGTGAGCCTTGAATAAGGGGAAAAGAAATGACCTAGGGACTGGTAAATACTACTAGGAACACAATAATTTTGCTTAATGATGGAAGTGGGATATGTTAGTGAGGTTCAATCAATCTGGATGTGACAATGAGAAGCAAGGAGGAAAACTGATCCCCTGCCAGCCCAGTGTGTGCAAAAGCATGAGAGAACACTAGAGAATGTATATCCAGTTGTGGAGAGGGTGTCCAGAGATACAATGTCTTCTCTTGGGAGTGAGGTTTCCATGTTTGGAAGAAGATGGAAGGAGTAGGAGAGGAAGAGATGTATTTAAAAGTAGCAGTTTATTAACAGTAGCATAGGTATTTCAGAGGGCAGAACGAATTGGGGATTAGGGTAGTACTCAAGTGAATCTTGAAAACTTTAAAGAAGTATATTGTCAGTTAAGATTAATGTTAATAATATTCTTGAGGATAGGGACTGCCATTTTTTATCATTGACTCTAGAATGACACATATGGCAAGTGGTTCATAAATCCATATTGAGCTGAATTGGATTGGTGCTATTTGGTCTTTGTGTTCTGCTATTAATTGTACCTATCTCTTTCCTTACATACATAGTTCCAGATCTTTGTATGTATTCCATTTTCTTTCCTATGAATCACAATATGCCACATATTCACCCAATAACTAATAAGCTTTTATTATGAACCTTATCTCCCAAATAGTTTTAAACAGTCGGCTATTATAGTAAAAGTTTACAAAGTTTTCAACATCACCTTAAAGATGACAGGTCATGGGAACACAGTCCTCTTGTTGGACAGACCCCTCTTTCTGGCTTTTTTTGTGACCTTGTCAATAGCCTTTCAAATTTGTTCCCTAAGAAATCGACATTGAGGTGTCTAACATGCTCTGTTTAACTTTTAGAGTATATATGTTTTCATCTAACATCTGTCGTTGGTCAGCCAACTAAAAGCTTATACCTTTGTTGACATTTCTCTTATCAACCTAATAAATTTGTTTAACTGTTTTCATTAAAATCTCTGCAGTCAGAAGTATATAAAAAATTCCAGTATCTATTCCCAGAGATAGATAAATACAGGCTTAATTTATCACTTTGCCAGACTCAATAAATGCTGTTTAGCTGTGTTAATCAATCCATAATAAACATGATAATCAATTATTTAAAGAAATTATTAGGTTGAAAACAGACATGCCTATAACAATTTACTTGTCCTTGATGAATGGAGTCCATAGATTATATGTGTTATAGGTTAGTGCAACTTCATGAGTTTGGAACTTGGAAATTAAGCAATTAATCTAAAAGTTGAAAAGAAAGACCATGCCAGAATTTGTCCTTTATTTTTTTTTAGATAACTGAAGCCTCACATGCCTGAGGCCTTGGTCATTGCTGAAAGACCTGGTGCTGTTGGCACTGAAAGTTTTTGACTGCTTCCTCAAAGAAGGTCAGGCACATTTGTCCAGTGCCAGGACACTAGGTGAGGCTTTTTGGTATGAGAGGATAAGAGTTTTTCAGCCAGGGTATAGGTTTTCCTGTTACAGGATTTCTCTAGGTCTTTATCTTTAACCTCTCTGATCCCTAGCATTGTCTACAAAAATGGGTCTGGAGAGAAGAGGATGGATGGAAGAGATTAATAATATGTAGTCCTCTATAGACAAAGATGATGCTAGAATACTGTTTAACCAGCAAAAAGGGCAGTGCCAACTGACCCATAAAATCCAGATCTCATGGAACGTAAAATGAACACTTCATTCAGTTCAGACACACGGGTATTTTGTTCTCATCTGGACTGCTTAACCCTGATTGTTTGTCTGTGATCCGCCTATCCTGTTTCTCCAACCCCGGATGAGTGACTCTCCCTAGTACCAGTGACCAATCCAACTCTCCTCTGTACCCCTTCTGTTCTCCTCTGCCATCACAGCAATTAGATCTCCTGGTTCTGCAATCCATATCGTGTGGCCCAAGAGTCACTCTTACTCTAGTTCCAAATTTCATTTGCCCTGGTTTCTCCTGCTGCCACCATGTTCTTTGCCAGAAATATATCTCTTAGATGCCTCTTCAAAGGAAAGGCAACAGATTGAGTGGAAAGTGTAAGTAAGCTTTAAGTCAGAAAACCTGAGCTCAGATCCCACCTCTCACATTTATGGGTTATTTGATTTTTAATAAGTTGCTTTACCTCCTTTAGCTTCAACTCCCTTATTTATAGAATGAGGGAGTTGGGCTAGATGACTTCTATACTCCCTTCCACCTCTTAAAACACTACGATTCTATAGCTTAAAATTGGCTGCCATCTTACTTTCCAGGGCTGCTTCTCTCAGTTACTTTTCTGTGAGAGGGACTGGCAACTGGCAACCATTTTGTTTCAGTGGACACAATGGCATGAGTAATAGAGTTGGGACAGGAAAGGCAATGAGTATTTATTAAGCAATCATTGTGTGCCAAGCTCTGTGCTAAGCACTAGGGATACAAATGCAGTATGAGAAAAAAGAATGCCAATCTCTGCCATTGACTGGCTTACATTCTTCTCCTCCTTTTCCTCCTCTGTCTTCCAATAATTTTTTTTAAAAAGAAGGGTTTTTGGTGTATTTTGTTTTTTAGTATCATAATTTCTACCAATGTCCTTTCCCTTCCCTAAGAGAACCATCCCACATAATAATAATTTAAAGACCAAAAGAAGAGGAAAAATCAATATATTTTAGTGAGTCAGTAAATATTTATTAAGCACAAATTATATGCCAGGCATTGTGTTAAGTGCTAAGGATACAAAGAAAGGCCTGCCCACAAGGAACTCACAACCTATTGAGGGAGGATATGTGCCAATAACTGTAGACAAACAAACTATGTAAAGGAAAAATCGGAAATAATCATCTGAGGGAAGGTGCTAGAAGAGAGGGATTAGGAAAGCCTTCCTATAGGAAGTAGGGATTTATCTGAGACTTGGAAGAAGTTGGGGAATCCAGGAGGCAGCAATGTGGAAGGAGAGAATTCTATTCGTGAAGGAAAGTCGGTAAAAGCTCAGAGAGTCAGGAGATAGAATGTTTTTTTTGTTATATGTATGTATGCATGCATGTATATGTGTATGTATGTGTACATGTATCTATTTATACATGACCAAAAGCAGAGAGACAGAGACAGAGAGGAGACAGAGACAGAGAGACAGAGGGAGAGAGACAGAGAGGGAGAGAGACAGAGAGAGACAGAGAGACAGAGAAAGGAAGAGAGAGAGAGAAGAAGAAGAAGTAAGCTTTAGGCAAAAAAGCCTGGGTTCAGATCTCAGCTCTCCCATTTATTGGTTACTTTATCTTTAATAAGTTGTTTTACCTCCCTTAGCTTCAACTACCGGAGCTTCAATGTGTGCATGTATGTATTGTGGTTTGTGATCATATATACATAGATACATGCATATATCTATGTTTATGTATGGATATATGTAGATATATCTGTGTATATACATAAATACAGTCAAGACCTACAGGGTCTTATATGTATACATGCATATGTGTATGTATGTTTATGTATATACATGTATGTCTATATAACTAAAAGCCATTCCATAAGTAGATTATATATTAAAATACCTATTATATATTACATATAAATTATAATTTATATGCATATATATGTTGGTTACCAAATTCCTTTCCAAGAAATTTGATCAAGGGTGCTTATATTCAAAAGGGGGAAGACAATTCACAAAAGAGAACTAAAAAGGTTAGGGAAGGAGGAACCCACAAAGAATGCGGTGATGTTATCCAGGGAATAAAGGACTGTTGAAAAGGTGGAGGCAGGAGAAGGGCTGAAATAACTGTACTTGTAGAGGGGCAGGAGGAGTGGAGAATGGTGTTAAACTCTAGAGAGTCAGAAGTACAGCCAGTAGGCTAGGAAAGGTTTCCTGGCCTAGGCCTGTCCCCAAAATGGAATTTCTAGAGAATTTGTCAGTGAGGGAAGTTGGGCTTGGCATGGGGGCAGCTTCCACTGTGACAGGTGGTAGGTATGGATAAATGTAGGGTAAAGAGGCCCTAGTTGCTGGTGGAGGTTCTGGGGTCAGACTGCTTGCAGAGGCTCTGAGTTACAATCTGGAAAGGCTAAAGCACCGCCAGGAGAGGCCTATGAAAAAAAAACCCAACATGATCCCTTCTGGTCAGTAACTCAGTGTGCTTGAGCTGTTTGTTCTCATACTCCATTTCTCAGTCTGAAACAGAGAAGGAAAAATAATTAGAAGCTTTGTGGGAAAAAAAGTAAAGTGGTTGCCAAATGTCATAGATATGTTTAGTATGTGTAGTAATTACCATTGTAGCAAATGCTATTTTTTTAATTTAATTGCAACCCTTTTCATGTAAACTTCTTATTGGCTGTGTTCATATATACACCTGATATGTGACTATATAGGAGTTATTTTGTCTTCATATGAAAAACTAAGTTATTTAGGTTGTTCACAGTGTTTTTGTAGGTGAATTTTCCTGGTCTGAGGTTGGCTAGGGCAGGCAGCTAGGGCAGGAATATGTCTGGGCAGAGAAGCTCAATTATTTTCATGAGTAATCTAATTCTAGATAGATAAACACCTTTTACTGAAATGTTCTTTTGCCCTTAAGGATGTGTTGGTATCGTAGTAAAGTACTATACTTGGAATTGGAAAAACCTATGTTCGGATCCTACCTCTGACACCTAGTAGCGGTATGATCCTAGACAAGTCACTTAACCTCTCAGAGACTCAGTTTCCTCACTTGTCAAATGAGAGGAATGGTACTTAAACTGCCTACCTCACAGGGTTGTTATGAGACTGTAAGGAGATAATGAATGTAAAACATATAGACTTGAAAGTGCTATATAAATATCAATTAATACTCGAGCAATAGAAGTAGATAATTTAGACAAATTACCTAGTTACTGATGCTTCAAACTCACTTTTTTGCATTCATCGTTTACTTTGCTTTTCACAGGCCAGTATAGAAGAAAATTTCACAATGCCTATCTATTCCTGTATTTTCCAGATTAAGCTAACACCAGCAGTTCTCAAAAGCAGGGTTACCTCTTCATTGAATGGACAAATGTTAAGTTCTCTTTTGCAAAGAGATCTCAACCGCACACCTCATTCTGGGCTTCCCAAAATCAGCTCAAAGGAGCAGCTCTCAGGGCACTGCCACCTTTCCATGGCAGGAACACACACCAAAGTTGGGGTTGGCATTGGCATTTAAGCAGACGTCTTTATTAGAGCAAGAAATACCATGAACGTTTCTGTGCTGAAGTGTGTGTGGTTAAACATGCCTGAATGGCAAAGGCAAGACTGAATGGAGGGTAGTGTTGCTCACACAGTGAACTCCTGAAAGGTGAGCCCCGTCCTACTGAGGGCCATGCACTGGGAGGACAAAGCCACACCTGTCTCCCTGTAAGCTAGAACTCTCCTAGTGAACTCAGGCTGCAAAAAACGCAGCCAGCTTAGATTGCAGCAATTGATAGATGGAGAAAATGGTTGTAGAAAACAATGGGAAATCTGCCAGGGCACACCTGTCTTTTCCATGCTTGATATAATTTAGTTCACTTACAAACACATTTAATAAGCTTTATTATAGAAGAAAAAGAAAAAAAAACCCAGAAAGGGCAAGACCACTTTGTAGTCATAGGAAGAGATAAGATTACCCTGCAGTACCTTAGAAGCGCTTGAACAATAACAGTGGGAAGTAGTTTTCAGATTTCTTTCACCCTTCCTGCTGTGTTCAGTAGTTTGTACCTCTATTTCCTTGATGTAATACAGTGAGAAAAACAAACCCAACCAACCAAAGGGAGTCACAGACTTACTGACCAGCATTTTCCAGCAAAAATATCACAAATCCTCAAGTGTTTTCCTGCTGTCTTTGCAGGTTAAAGGGTGAGGACTTTTATTTCCTAGTGGGTGGTATTAGAGAAAGGCCGGCAGTAGGGAACCCTGAGGAATTCAAATGAAAACAGAAGATTCTATGCCCAAATTAAGAGAGTTGCCCGGCATGGTTGCAATGGGAAAACAGTGTTGTATTTATCAAATGACTCTTTCATCTGTGCAGGGAGGGTGCCCTTTCCACCCTATTTCAATTCTCCAGTGCCATGTTGGTTTTTTGCTAGCCTAGCGACTACTTTGTGCCTTAGCATTACTGTGTTGCTGCTCTGAGGCTGCCTATCTCCCATTTCAGGAGGCTTGTTTTTTCATACAGTCTCACCTTACAGTTCTCCTTGAATCCATTTTCTCTTCTGTTCCTTTCTATTCAACTTAATTGTACGGGGCCTTGAAGAAAGTCTGACTTCATAGGACCTAGATTCTAATTCTGCCTCTTATCACTTCTATGACCTTGGTAAAGCTATTTCTCCCTTGAGGGCTGAAATTTCCTCATATATACCATGTGGAGTTTGTATTAGATAGGCTTTAAAATTCTTTCCAGGTCTAAGTCTATGATCCTGTGATCCTACATGATGTTTTTGGATTTGATGTCTCAGTGTCATTTGAGTATGTCTTTGTCTTGTCTTTGCTCTTCTGGTTCTAAGCAGCAATGACTAAAACTTCTTAATGGTAATTGTTCTTAATTCTTCTCTGTCCAAATGATCCTTAGGTCCGAAATCTTTCGGATGACTTGAGAATTGTTGCTCTAAGATTAATAGAAATAACTCATATTCCTATAGCATGTTTATAATGTTGGCTCAAGTGGAAATTAAAAAAAAAACAACTACTTTTCATCATGGGAAAATGGTTTCTTTGTTTCTGACTCTCTGACAAGAGCCAAAGAAAATGCACATATCTGTTTTAGTGCCAGTTTCTGACCTTTGATTTTCTTTATCTGTAAACGGGATGTAGTGCTTCAAGTTAGACCTAGGCTTTGCTTGCCCTCCCCCCCCCCCAAGGTTTTTTTTTTTTTAAAAAAAAAAAAATTTTTTTTTTTTTTAAATTACCTGATTTGGACTGCAGCTAGAGAGTTTTAATATGGAGAAAACATTTCAGAATTATATTAGAGCTGGCCTACAAGGAAACTAAAAATACCTGCTTGTCTCAGCGGTCTTGGCCCAAGGCCGTTCATTTTACTATAGCATTCAGGCTGTTTGAACAGTTGGAGCTTGACTTTCTTCTGTCTAAACTAGAATTCTCTGATGACTCCTGTTATTGGTGATTCTCCAGCCCTATTCAGTGAAGATGGTGTTTAGAGCTGTGGTAAATAGCCAAGAGAAATACAGACCCCGTATATATACACTCAGGACTCCATATAGCAGCTAGGTCATGTAGATCAGTCAAGAGACAGAAGAAACACTTTCTTCAGAAAACCTCATAAAGCAAGTGTAAAACATGGAAGCAACTAAAGGAGGCTGTTAAAATCAGCCTCAGATGAACATTTGAATTGCAAAGAGAAACTTTCAGACATAGCTAGAGTTGCTAAACATAACTTTGAAGTTTTTCCAGAATTGAAGGGGGGGTTGGGGGGGAATGACTTGAGACCAGTGAAGGAGAAAATTAGAAAATTACAAGACAGAAAGGGAGATGAAGTTACAGAAACGATTAAGATAGCTGAATATTATATTATTATTCTTTAAATGTATTTACAAGAGAGAACATTAAAAGTATGCTGCCTGACGCTGCCTGAATGGTTTTAAGATTGAAGAAAAGATAATAGGTCAGGATGAAGAAACACCCAGAGTTGGGAATCCTCCAGCAGCAGTTCTCAAAGTGTGGTCTGGGGGCCCCTGGGAGCCCCTGAAACCCTTTCATGACATCCACAAGGTCAGATCTACTTTCATAATGATACCTAAGATGTTTTTGTCTCCAATCTGGTAAACGTCAATAGATATAATCCACATAAGCAAAAGCTCTTGGGAAAGGGGGTGGGGGTGATCCTTGATAACTTTTAAGAGTAATAAAAGGATCCTGAGATCCAACAGTTTCAGAAGCACTGTCCCAGAGAACTAGAAAAGACAAAGGCAACAATGGGAAAGCCAGTGAAGATCTTCATGATGGATTTGATAAATCTGAGTGAAATGCTTGGAGGATGAAAATAAGCAAGCATGGGACCAAATGTTCTAAAACAGGGCACGATGCCTGCAGCCAACATGAGCTACCGAGTAACAAAAGCAAAATCACTGTTTGAATTAGAAGAGTATTCTCTTTTAAAAGCCCTTCTCATATGGTGGCCTGAATTGAGGAGAGGGAAGAACACCCTAAGATTTATGTTTAAAGTACCTAGTTTTATAGCTTGTTAGATTGGCAGGGATCATATTTGCTGGCACAACATATACAACAGAGGGAATTTCCCCCATGAGGAAATCCAGGGCCCTAAATGTTGTAACTATTCATGATGCTAACAGGATTGAAGCCAGATTTCAAGCATAGGAAAATATATGTTTTGTATATCACTGAACTCTGGTATCCTATTTGTGTTATATAAGTACAGCAGTTACACACACACATACACAAACACACATACCCACACAATTGTTCAGGAATATATTCTTGAAATAGTCTTGGTAGTATATCCCTCTCTTGAAAAAAAATTGGTGATAACAATGTAAAATGGACTTTTTTTACAAAGATTTGTTGATGTATCCAGAGTCCTAGAAAATTTACTGTACAGGAAATGATGATGTTTGTATTGATATCTTATATAAAATAGCAGGTATAGTTCTGTTAGAAATTAAGAAAGCTATGGAAATATGTTTTACATGATGCACATGTATAGCCTGTAACAAATTGCTTACTGTCTTGGAGAGGGGGAGGGAAGGGAGTGAAAGAACTTGGAACTCAAAATTTTTTTTAAGTTGTTAAAAATAGTTTTTACATATAATTGAGGAAAAAATATTTTTTTAAATTAAGAAAATTCCAAAAACAGGAAGAATTGGGTTATCTAAAATCTGCAGGGGATCGAGCCGTCTGAGTGAGCTTTTTTTAAAAACGCTGTTCTACACTGTGAAATAGTACTTAATGATCAGAAGAAGGGGTGCGCTGGTAAATATTTAACTACTGGCTTTCACACATGACACACTTTAAATTTATTCTGCATTATTCATATTTTCTCTATCATTTCCTTAAGTTTAGACAACTAACAAAACATTAAATCATGCTCTAATTTTGTAGCATTTACCATTAAATGCTCACACTGAAATTTTAACAATTGGTTCTCAATGAGCCAATTTGAGCTGGCTCCAGCACCCTCCTGATCAGAAGGTAAATAAAAATAAAATTAAAATTGAGACAAAACAAAAACTGAAAGAAAACGAGAACAGGCATTAAACGACCGCCACCTTCCTCTTTCTACTTAGAAAATAATTTCTTCACCATCTAGTAGTGATACTGAGATAAATCATAGATGATTCTAGAAATAATTGTTCCCTATTGAGGGAAATGAAGTACTGAAAAAGGGAAAAGCTTCATTGAATCTCATAGCTTTTACTCATTCTAAAACATTTCTGTGAACTAGTCATTAAAGCATTTTTAGAATGGTCATTACTTGACCCCAGTGAATTTCTCATTGGCAAAATAATAGCAGTTCATCTTCATTGTCTGTGTTTCGTAACATAAAGTAACAAACGTGTTGCGCTGCCACCCAGAAAAGTTGTTGTCTTTGTATATGGTCAGATTTCATATGAGCCAGACGGACATCAGTTTATAGATAAAGGAAGAGTTTCTTCATCTTAACCACATTAAAATGCAGTGAGCCCCCATCTGTGCATAGCACTACGCTGGGCATTATAAACTCCTGAGTAAAGGAATAGTTAAGAAAATAACCACAGAGAATCAACAGTTTTGCAAACACTTTCAGGCATCTTTATGAATTTGCCATTTTCATTCCCCACAAACTTTTACTAATATAAAAGTCACACCATGGCAGGAATTTCACATCAGTTATTCATGTGCTGTTAATGTGATGCTCAAGTTGAACAGACTCTGGGCTTCACTTCTGGAGTTGTCAGTGTTCTCAAAGCGAAGCCAGAGTACTTTCATCTCTGACTTCTATAAAATGATGTGAAATGTCAGTACAAGTTGTAAGCAAAAAAGAAAAAAAATATATAAATAAAAAACCCTTCCCAAGCCTTGTGGCTGGCAGGTTTTATTGGTACTGACAAACCCATCAAGACACAGGTAGCTTGCATTCCGCTAGGACTGAATGATAGCATCATCTTTGAGGCTGTTCTGGTGAGATGTCCATTTTGCTATGAAGATACTTCAAAAGAAGTTTGGGTGGGGTGTAATACATCAGTTGAGTCATATCTAATTGTCGCATTTGCTTCCTTAATAGCTGAAGTCAAACTAGGCTTTGATGGAAAAGCTCAGATATACTAAAATTGTGGACTTTCCATATCAGATAGCAACATGCAAAAACCAGTGCAGAATTTTCCCACAGAAATCAAGAATAGGAACTTTTTGATGACTTTTTTTTCTAAGTAAACTTGAAGCAATCACATTTTAACATGTTAACACCTTCAAGTAGATAGGTGAGCCAAGTCACAGAACATAAAAGCAATTCAAACCTTTGTTCAGAATGCAAACCAATTTTTCTTTTTTTTTTTCACTGCCATGTACCCCGTCTCTTCAGCACTAGGACATAGGGCCAACATTGGAATAAATTATTCTCTTGGCATTTTTGACCCAGCTAGAATCATGGAACATTTGGTAGATTGTTTAGAGGGGAAAAAATAATCCAAATACACAGACATGTACACACACATGCCTGTCATTTTGGTGTTTGGTTGAAACTAGTCAAAAAGAAAGCAACAGAAGGAATCATTTTATTTCTCTTTCTAGCTTAGAGCTCAATGATTACCCTGAAAGTAAGAGAAGTCATTCTATCCTATGTTTGTATCTATAGGACCTGATTCATTCTCTGTATCACTTCGTGGCTTAATGAGCAACATAGTGGGAGAGACAACTATGCTAAGGATCTCACTGGTTGTTCTCTAGCTCTGTGTATTTTAAGAAACTCTTCGAGCAAAGAAAAACATCGTTGAAAATAAACATTATCTCAGTCCCCAAGGCCAACTTGTAAAGGCTACTTGTACTGTTGGAAATCATTTTGCATCATTCAGGGTCACTTTCCATGGTCTCCTTTTCCTCTGTGGAATGAATTGTGCAGTGCAAGAAGCCTCAGTGGGACCAACCAGAACTTATGGAACTTATAACAGGTGGTTGTGCCATCTGGCCCTTCAAATCCAGACAAAACAACCAGCCCAGAACACCGGGTTCTAAAAAATCCAACTATGCAGTGTGAAACCAAAAAATTCAGAAGGAACCAGGGGATATAGCAGGCTGACCTCAAGAACATCACATCAGCTCTCTGGGTCCCTGTTTCCTCACCTGTAAAATGAAGACACTAGATGAAATTCTTTTTAAGGTCTTTTTAAGTTATAAATTTTATGAAGCATCTAGCTCCAACATCCTATATGTCCTTCAAGTATTCATTGGAGAACTATTAACAATTTGCAGATGAGATTTATATGTGATTTTTTTAGCTCTCTCCAAATAAGTACATTGTTCAATAATTCCATAGTCAGAGAAATATGCACTCTCCTCTGTGTGTAGTTTATTCTTCATTTGCTATTGTGTGAGTAATATCATCATTTGGTGAGGCTATAGCAAAAACAATATCTACAGCATCATTTCTCATTGTACTCACCAATCACTTTTTCAGCTGAAGAGTTCTAAGGCCATGCCACTGACCACAATGACACGTAACGTACTTTTACAGGCAGGAAATTCATGTACTTTGTAACTCAAATTGTCCATTTCCAAGTAGTCTCATTTTAAATAAGTCTTGGCCTTCATGTTAAGGAAGATAGTTTCATTTGGAGACTGCTCACTAGTACCAGTTAACATTTGCTGACTTGCCAGTGGCCGAACAGTACTCGGCATAACAAATACATGGCCCTTGTCCCTAAAGCCTTTGACCTCTCTCTCTCTCTTCCCTTTCAGCCCCCTTATTTGGACCCCTTTCATTGACAAAAGGAAGCATTTTTGAAACATCCCCAAAGCTGTCTTCCTTATAACAAGATTATTCTGGGTTGATTTTGATTAGGGTGCATTCATTTTTGTTTCAAATTCATTTCCTAGTGGTGCGATAGCTGAAATTCATTTAATCATGGGCAGAACATGGAAACATCAGGAGGGGAAGGTTAGGTGAAAAATGGGTTAATGCTGTGAAGGCCTGGGTGCAAATGTGTGTTAAGTTAAAAATGAATTGAAATTAGAGAGGGAAAAAAAAAGATAAAAAGGGCCATGAAATAATTAATTGTTCCATAGGAGATGGCCTTTCTGTATGGGCAGAATTTTTTTTTCTTCACTTCTTTCTGAAGAGACAGTCAAATACAGAATCTCATCTCTTAATTAGAAAGAAAAATACTCATCAAACACATCTCATCACTGGAGAGCTAATGATCCACAGCTGCTAGTCTGAAAGGGCAGGCTTTTTTCCTGAACAGTAGGAAGTGTTAATCATTCTGGATGAGATTTCTTTTTAAAATATACTGTAGTTTGCAAAAGAATAGGATATTCAATATTCCAACTTAAATGATTTTTTTTGAAGTGTGCTACACGAGGGATACTGTCATGTGTCTCACTGAATGATCAT
Source organism: Petaurus breviceps papuanus (assembly GCF_028583685.1). NCBI lineage: Eukaryota > Metazoa > Chordata > Mammalia > Diprotodontia > Petauridae > Petaurus > Petaurus breviceps. The sequence goes on along the minus strand of NW_027185764.1, from coordinate 49,604,791 downwards.
TTAATGCAGGCATCTTTCACTGCACTTCAATGAGAGTATCAATTGATGGGATGATGTAAATGGCCCAGTCGTGCCTGTGAGTCTTAAAACCCAAGGCTCAAAGAATAAAAATCTTGCATGTATTACACCTCATAAGATATGGTGATGATATGAAATCTTAATATTTTGAAACACTCACTCTTCTTGAAATAATTTGCCTTGTTTAAATATCAGTGGAGATCTCATTCGCTTAAATTCAGAGCAGAACAGATTTTTATTTCATTTTCATTTATATAAATGAAGGGGGAAAAAAGAGTGTCTTTTTTAAAAAGATGTAATTGGCTCATTCATTTCGGAAACTTTATCCTTAGAGACACCTCTCTAGCCTTTGCTGTTTCCAAATATTTTGGATAAAAGAAAACCCTCAATCATGAGAACATTGTGAATTGCTCATTTTTGATTAAATGAAGCCACAGAAACGGGGACAGAATGGATAAGTGAAATTGACAGATGGTCCCTGTACCTTGTTTTAAACACTGTTTTCAACCCCTGTGTCACACCAAACTTTTATCTGGACTCTTCATTAGCATCACTTGACAATTTTCAATTTGACTTCTCTCCTTTCATTTCTTTTGCACTGGTGGAAATCCTAGTGAGGAAGATGCATAGATAATTCACAAACTGGATAATCAGCCCTGAAATGATCAAGGGTCAGAAATTCAGTATATATATATGCCTGCATATTCCTTCCTCAACCTTCTATAGGTTTTTTGACCAATAAACAGTTCATCTTGTTCACAGTTTCCCTATAACTAATGATTTGACTCTTTAGCTGACTAACTGTTAACTCTGCCTTTCAGAGAGGTGGACTGATGTTGCCAAGCTTTTATTTACTATTAGTAAATAAAATAGCCCCCTTCAGGAGTCTCAGAGGCCAGTTCCTAGAGTACCAATGACTCTATTTCCCTTAGGGCTAAATCAACCAGCAGGAATCATTTAAGGCAGCTAGGTGATGCAGTGGATAGAGTATTAGGTCTGAAGTCAGGAAGACTCATTTTCGTGAGATCAAATCTGGTCTCTGACACTTACTGGCTGTGTGATCCTGGGCCAATCAATTAACCCTGTTTACCTCAGTTTCCTCATCTGGAAAATGAACTAGAAGAGGAAATGACAAGCCACTCCTATCTTTGCCAAGAAAACCCATAATGGGGTCATGAAGAGTTGCACAGGACTGAAATAACTGAATAACAAACAATAGGAATCAATTAACATTTAGAAAAGGGGGAATTCCCTGGAAAGTGAAAGTAAAAAGAGTTTTAAAAAAATCCTCAGTCACAGGGGTACCACTCCCCTGCTGCATGCAAAAAGTCCCCTGAGAGAGTGGGCTCAGATTGAAAGTACAGATACAATGATATGTACAGAGAATGTCTGTGGTCAAGGAGGACCTTCTGGTCGGCCCTGGTGTCCTTTTCTCCCTTTGTGAAATCCTCATACAGTTTCCCTGGGCTCTGAAGATCAGTGCCTTTTAAAATCTGTAGCTGGCACTTCTTTTTTAGTGACTTATGGGTCATCAGCCTTCAGGCTCCTCAGACAACCAGAAAGTTCTTAGTTACCATAGAATACTTGTCCCTCAATCACTCAAGGAGAAAAGGAGATTCATTCACCAGACTTCCTCCACATGTTATTGGATTGGAAGCAGACAGGAAATATCTATACCTGTTCTAAGGACTAAAATCGGGTAGGGAATATTTAATGCCAGCTTCAAAGACTAGCTAGTGCTCCATTCTATTCATAAATCTTTTCTTAGGTGGGATGGGGGAAAAAGAAACTTTTTCAATACTGGTTCTCATTTTACCTTTGGCAAAATACAGTAAAGAGAAGAAATGGTATACTATTGTCTCACATTTTCAAATTTTGAAGCCAATTATTATTGAAATTCAATAGAACTCATTTATGGTTCCAGAGAGTAACACAATTCTCTTTTTTTGACTTCCCTGGAATTGATACAATTTCTTTTAAAAAAAAATAAAATCTCTTTTGAATGGAAATCCTTAAATTTTGTGTAGGCCAATAACAATAGTAAAACTATATCTTGCTTAAAATAAGATGATAAATTCAAGGGAAAATATTGCCCTGCAAGAAGCAGGATGTAATCATTGTTTATTTACTTCCGTCAATTGTTATTTTCAAAATTTTAAAAAGAAAAAAGTCATTCAGAAAATTCCCTATTCAAATGTAATTTGACTTTTTTTTAAAGCCCTAGTCCTAAAGGAGATAGACCTCAGACTTTGTGTTCTCTTTTCTATTTTTTGGTTGTTTGTTTCTTTTGATTGATGAAGATTTTTTGGTACTAATGCCACACAAATTGATAAAATTTATCTTAATTCAATTTTATTTAATTTTCGTGTGTGAATTATGTCCCTCCTGGTGCTTTTCTTCCCATTAAAAAAGCAAGAAAAACAAAACCTTTCACAAACATGTATCAAGAAAAACAAATCTTCACATTGGCAATGATAAAAAAAAAAAGTTCCTCAGTGTAGTCTGAGTCCATCCCTTCCCCATCAGGGTAGCACGTTTCTTCATGAATGCAATTGTGGTTTAATGAGCATACTAAGACAAAAAAAAATGAAACAAAACCTGCTCTCATGTAGCGTACTTTCTATGAGGGGAGGGAGACAATTTGAATACAAAATTAACAGGAGTGAAATAGGGAGTGCCTTAGCAGCTGAAGCAATCAGGAACGGCTTCCAATAAAAACTGGTCCTCAGGAGGAGCTGAGTTCAGTTCTGGCCTCAGACACTTACTTGCCCTGTGACTCAGGGCAAGCCATTTTGCCTCTGTTTGCCTACTTTCCTCAACTGTAGAATGGGGTAAATAATAGCACCTAGGCCACAGAGTTGTTGTGAAAATCAAATAACCTAATATTTATAAGATGCTTAGCTTAGTACCTGGATTATAGTAGGTTCTATGTAAATTCTAGCTATCATTATTATTGAGTCCTCTCTTTCTTTTTCTTTTTTTTTTTTTTGCTTTTTGAGGGGGGGAGGATAGGGCAATTAGGGTTAATTGACTTGCCCGAGGTCACACGGCTAGTTTTTTTGTATGTGTGTATGTGTCAAGTGTCTGAGACCAGATCCAAACTCAGGACCTCCTGACTCCAGGGCCGGTGCTCTACTCACTGCACCACCTAGCTGCCCCCCGAGTCCTCTATCTTTGACATGTTGAGTTTGAGATGCCTATGAGACAACTAGTTGTTGTTCAGTCATGCCCAACTCTTTGTGACCCCATTTGGGGTTTCCTTGGCAAAGACATTATATTATCCTAAAAAAAATGTATAGATCTAACTGGAAGAATGGCAACAAATAGATAGAAAACAAACAGGTGCCAGGGATTTTATAGTGATCTAGCCTAGTCAGCAGTAATGGTAAAAGCAGGGGCGGCCAGGTAGCACAGCGAGTAAGAGCACCGGCTCCAGTGTCAGAACGACCTGGAAATCGAATCCCGGGCTCAGACACTTAGCACCCACCCAGAAACACCTGGCCGTGTAACCTTGAGCAAGTTACTTAACCCCAATTGCTTAGGGGCGGCCAGGTGGCTCAGCGAGTAAGAGTACAGGCTCCAGTGTTGGGACGACCTGGAGATCGAATTCCGGGCTCAGACACTCAGCACCACACCCAGAAATAACTGGCCGTGTAACCTTGAGCAAGTTACTTAACCCTGATTGCTTAAAAAAAAAAAAAAGTAATGGTAAAAGCAGGATGATCAGACTCTGCTACATCTCTCATCAGTGTTCCACAGAAGATGTGCACTTGAGAAGATGAAGGTAGGAAAAGCTGACGAATGTGACCAAGCAAAGGGAAAAATAGAGGAGGTGACATAATTTTAAAGACAAACATAAATCCTTTCTAAAGATATAAAAAACATACTAAAAGAAAGGGAAAAATCATAGATTTTGATCTGGAAAGAACCTCTGAAACTTAGCTGTGTGACTTTGGGCAAATCACTTAACCATATTTGCCTCAGTTTCCTCCTCTGTAAAATGAGTTAGAAAAGGAAATGGCAAGCCATGCCAGTTTCTTTGCCCCAAAAAATCCAAACAGGATCACAGTCAGACAAAACTAAAAAATGACTGAACTGAACACATCTTTATAGTAATACTACTGAATAGAAAGTTTTCAAATGTAAAATATCACTGTATTTATTGTATATTTACTTTTTTTGCTTTTTGGAAGGGGGAAAGCAGGGCAATTGGGGTTAAGTGACTCACCCAAGGTCACACAACTAGCAAGTGTTAAGTGTCTGATACTGGATTTGAACTCAGGTCCTCCTGACTCCAGGGCTGGTGCTCTATTCACTGCACCACCTAGCCACCCCTGTGTATTTACTTTAATGGGCAGCTAAATGGTGCAGTGAACAGAATGCTGGGCCTGGAATCAAGAACCTGTGAGTTCAAATCTGGCTTCAGACACTTACTAGCTGTGTAACCCTGAACAATTTATTTAACTATTGCTTGCCTCAGTTTCCTCATCTGTAAAATGATAATAATAAACAGTAGCCACTACCTCTTGTGCGGACCAAATAATAACTGTCAAAGTGTTTAGCACAGTGCTTGGCACATAGTAAGTACTATAGAAATGCTAGTTAGTATTATATTATTATTAAAAAAATTTTATACCATATAGCTTTGCAAAGTGTCTCTCACATGCACACACATCAAAGTTGTTTGAGATGTCATAACAGAAATAACTGTAGAAAAGACAGAAAATTCATTTGAGAAAGTCATACCAGTCTTGTGGGCAAGATCAAAAGATGTGGAATAGGCCCTTAATTTAGAACCCAAAGAATAGTTATTAATAACTCAATATTAACCTATCCTAGTCAGAGATTTGTATATGGAAGGGACCATAAAAGCCATCTTGTCCAAATTTCTTATTCTATAGATGAGGAAATGGAGGCCCAGAGAGGATAACTAACTTACCCATAAAACTTAAAGATTGGCCTCTGATAGGACATCTTTGCACCAGTGATAACTAAATGAAAGCCTGAATGGTGTGTTTGTCAATTGTGGCATATAGCTTGTAGGGACAGAGTAACACAGTGGATAGATCTAAATAAATAGATCTAAAAAAGATCTCAGCAAGTTAGAACATTGGGTCAAATATAATAAGGTAAAATTTGATAGGGATAAATATAAAGTTCTACCTTTGGATTCAAGAACTAAACTTTGGAAGTAAAAAATGGGGGAGATCTAGGTAGAGCATAATTCTTGTGGAAAAGAGCTGAGATTTTTTTGTGGCAAATGAGGTTGATATGAATCAACCATATGACATGGCAGTCAAGAAATGAGGTTGCACTGACTGGCACAGTATTTGCAGCAAGAGAGGCAAGGTCGTCATTATATTTGGCTATGAAATACAATGTTCAGTTCTAGACACATTTAAGAAAAATATAGACAACCTCAAGTGCAACAGAAGAGGTTGACAGAGATAGTAAGAAATCTGGAGAGCATCATATGAATTTCAGTTGAAAGAACTGAGAAACTTTGCCTTAGACTAGAGAAGATTTAGAGGGAGACATTCTAGTTCATAAAGCAAAAGTCATAGATTTAGGGAGCTCAGAAGTCGTCCAGTCCTACTTTCGTTCTAACACATCCTTTCTTAGAGATGAACCCTGATATAAGAACTCTTTTAGCAAAACAAAATAAAATTGTTTGGAAATATCAAATAATCAAATGTAAATTCATGTATATTCTCTCTCATACTTTGGTAGTGGAAAGAATGATGAACTTGTTATAAGGTTCAAATCCCAATGGGAACACTAGTCCTGTGACTTTGGAGCAAGTGACCTGGCCTGCTTGTTATACCTCAGTTTCCTCATTTGTTAAAAGGGGATAGCAATACTTATACATTTACAGGACAGAGATAAGAAAAAAAGCCCTTTGGATTTCCATAGGGCTTCTTTATGACCCAGTATGTGAACTATTTTTGTGACAGTTTCATATGTATGAGGAATATTTTTTCCTTATTCCTCCCATTTACTTCTGGTATATTTTCAATTTACTGAACAAGTAGTTACATACAATTTGTGACTTTTTGTTGCTCTCCCTTTTATTTGATTTCTAACATGCTTCTAATGGAGAGTTGAGGTCCCCTACTGATATTCTCCTTTTGTTTATTTCTTCCCTTGTCACTAACAATCCTTCTTTTATGACTGTAACTATTGAATTAGTCTGACCCATGTAAATTGAGATTTGTTACAAATTTGAGATGTCTTTATTTCTATCATTATGTAATTCCTACGTTTGTATATTTCCACTTTTTTCAAATTTGTGTTCCATTTTTTCATATGCCATTAACACTAACTCTGGGTTTTGTTTGTTTTTTATTTGCAATTTCATGAGCTCTTTAAACTCAACCTATTGCTTTAATGTAGCTATATAATTTTGTGTTAGATGTGTTTCCTGTAAGCAACATATGAATAGGTTTTGTTCTTAGATCAATTCTTTTTCTTTGATTAGAAGAATTAATCTCTATTGTCATAAGTAATAAATTGGATTTCTTGATGATATCAAGAGGATAGAGTGTATCTTAGATTTCTGCTAATAGGGGAAGCTAGGTACCGCAATGAATAATAGAGTGCCAGCCCTGCAGTCAGGAGGACCTGAATTCAAATATGACCTCAGACACTTAACACTTAACTAGCTGTGTGACCTTGGGCAAGTCATTTAACCCCAATTGCCTTACCTTCCCCCCTCCAAAAAAAAGTCTACTAATATTTCAACTAGTAACTAGTAAATAAACAGGTTGTGTTTCTATTTCTTAAACTGTTAATTATACTATCTCTTTTTAGTGTAGAGGAAGGACTTTAACTTGAGAATTATTAGCTCATTTTAATTAACTTTTTTGTTACTGTTATCATTTCTCATCTATGTTAAGTGTCTTTTTAATGGTAGCATGGTTTCTAGTTTTCTAGATGAATGTTTAATGTTTAGGAAAAATTATATCACATAGATATGATATGGATTTTTAATACTCTGGTGCTAATTATTATTATTATATATATTTTACCCAAGTCTTGCTACCTCTATTACAGTTAGAAAATATCAAATACCTCATTTTATATCCATATTTATATTAAATCTTAACTAGTTATAATAATCTTAACTAATTATAATATTAAGTTAAAGTATATTATGGTTTTTGTTACTCATTTGTTTAGTCAGTTAAGGTTTCCTTTTCCTTTTTAATTTGTTCGCTAATTTCAGTCATGCCAAACTCTTCATGTTCCCTTTGAGGTTTTCATGGCAAAGATACTGGAGTAGTTTGCCATTTCCTTCTACAGCTCATTTTACAGATGAGGAAACTGAGGCAAAGAGGGTTAAGTGACTTTCCCGGGATCACAGAGCTGATAAGTATCTGAGGCCAGATTTGAACTCAGGAAGATAAGTCTTTCTGACTTTAGGCACAATACTCTAACCACTGTGTCACCTAATTAACCTTTCCTTTGCTTTTAGGGATCTCCATAGTTGCAGATTTTTATTGATACATTATTTTAAGCTTTATATTTCTTTAAAGTGAACTGATATTTTCAAACATTAAGGCTATATTTGTACGATATATATTTCTGGGGTCCAATCCTATTTTTTAAGATTTTTTAGATTTTTGGTGGTGGCTAGGTGGCGCAGTGAATAGAGCACCGGCCCTGGAGTCAGGAGGACCCGAGTGGAAATCCAGCCTCAGACACTTGACACACTTACTAGCCGTGTGACTTTGGGCAAGTCACTTAACCCCAATTGCCCTCCAAAAAGGAAAAAAAAAAGATTTTTATGGATTATTTTTCCTACTTTGATATTTCTCCTTGCTGTTTTTTATCTTAATTCTAATTGGTGACTTTTTTCTTTTTTTACATTTGGAGAATTTTTGCCAATGTTGCAGTTGTTTCTTAGTGAGTCAAAGGAACTATATTTTTTGGTGTCCTATGTATTCGGTCAATTTGTAAAGTTTCACCTGATCTAGGTCATTATGAAATTTTTTTTTCTTTGTTAGGTCCTCCAGTATTGCGTCCAACTTCTTTATATATATGTATTTCCCCCTGGGACCAGAACTAATATAATATTTGAACTTTTTGCTTTGTCTCCCAAACCTTTTGTGTTTTCGTCTCTCCCTTAGTTGCTTTTAAATGGTATTCCTTCTTTTTTTCTTAAATATTATTATTATTCTACATTGATCTTTAGGAGATTCATTGATTCTGTTATTTTTTGCTTCCATAGATGTTTTTAGACCTTTGGTATAATTTTGCTTTTTTTCCTGGTTGTTTCTTCATCCTTCGTTGTGCTTCTGTGGTTTGTTCTTATATTTTATTATTTTATATTGATCCTTGTCAAATTCATTGATTCTGTTTTTAGACCTTGGATATAAATTTGACATTTCTTTAGTTGTTTCTTCATCTCTTCTTGTGCTTTTTAACTGCTTTTAAATCCTGCTTTAATTCCTTTACTCCACTTATTCACCAATTTCATTTTTCCATTTGGATTTCTGGAAGAATTTTATATCTATAGCCTTTTATTTTGCATGTTACTTAGTAATAGGGTTTCTGGGTTTTTTTTTAATTTTTTAAATTAAATTTTAGGTGTATTTTTAGTTTACATCATTCATTTCCACAGGATTTTGAGTTACAAAATTTCTCCCTGTCTTTCCCCTACTCACCACCCCAAAACAGCTATCCCACTGTATAACCCCTTCCCCAATCTTCTCTCTCCTATATCCTCCCCCATCCCCTCCCCGACTTTCCAGTAGGACAAGATGGATCTCTATACCCCAGTCCCTGTATATCTTATTTCTCAGTTGCATGTAAAAAGAAATAATAATAATATTTTTAAAACATTTGATTTTAAAACTTTGAATTCCAGATTCTTTCCCTTCCTACCTCATCACCCACCCTTACTTGGAAGATAAGCAATTCAATGTAGGTTGTACATGTGTAGCTATGCAAAAAATTTCCATAGTGGATATATTGTGAAAGACTGACTATATTTCACTTCATCCTATCCCAACCCCCACTTGTTCTATTCCCTACTTTGATCCCATCCCTTTTCAAAAGTGGGTGCTTCTAACTTCCCTCCCTCCCCCAACCTCCCCTCCATCATCCCCCCCTCATCCCCTTCCCCCCTACTCTCCCAAAGGGTGAGATACCCTATTTAGTGTGTATGTCATTCCCTCCCTAAGCCAAATGCAATGAGAATAAGGTTTACCCATTCACTTTTGCCTTCCTGTTCTTCCCCTCCATTGTATCAGTTTCCCCTTGCCTCTTCTATATGAGATAATTTACCCCATTCTCTCTTTCCCCATCTCCTCTCATTATATTCCTCTCTCACCTCTCAATTTCACCTTTTAAGTATCATCCCTTCCTATTCAATTGGTCCTGTGCCCTCTGTCTATATATACCTGTATGCATATATACTCACTCACATATGTATTCATATACACATATACCCTCCTATATAGACATATATATGTAAGTATACATATATATATATATACACATTTATATTCCCTTCACCTATTATCATACTGAGAATAGTTCCATAAGTTACAATTATTGTTTTTCCATGTAGGAATGTAAATAGTTGAACTTTGATAAGTTCCTTATAATTTCTTTTCCCTGTTTACCTTGTCATGATTCTCTTGCTTCTTGTATCTGGATGTCAAATTTTCTATTCAACTCTGGTTTTTTCAGCAAGAATGCTTGAAAGTCCTATATTTCATTGAATGACCATATTTTCCTCTGAAACATGAAACTCACTTCTGTGGGGTAAGTGATTCTTGATTGTAATCCAAGCTCCTTTGACCTCGGGAATTTCATATTCCAAGCCCTTCAATCCCTCAATATAGAAGCTGCAAGATCCTGTGTTATCCTTATTGTGTTTCCACAATATTCAAATTGTTTCTTCTTGGTTGCTTATAATATTTTCTTCTTGATCTGGGAACTCCTGAACCTGACTATAATATTCCTAGGAATTTTCATTTTGGGATCTTTTTCAAGAGATGATTGGTGGATTCTTTCAACCTCTATTTTGCCCTCTGGTTCTAAAACATAAGGGCAATTTTCCTTGAGAATTTCTTGAAGGATGATTTCTGGTTCTTTTTTTGATTATGGCTTTTGTGTAGACCAGTAATTTTTAAATTGTCTCTCCTGGATCTATTTTCCAGGTCAGTGGTTTTTCCCATGAGATATTTCACATTGCCTTCTATTTTTTCATTTTTTTGGATCTGTTTGATAGTATCTTGATTTCTCATAAAGTCACTAGCTTCCATTTGCTCCAATCTGATTCTGAAGGAATGATTCTCTTCAGTGAGCTTTTGAGATTCTTTTTCCATCTGGCAAATTCAGCTTTTTAAAGCATTCTTCTCCTCATTGCTTTTTTGAGTTTTGCCATTTCAGTTAGTCTATTTTTAAGGTGTTATTTTCTTCAGTCAGGTTGTTGACGCTTTTTTCATGCTTTTCTTGCATCATTCTCATTTCTCTTCCCAATTTTTCCTCCACTTCTCTTACTTGATTTTCAGAATCCTTCTTAAGCTCCTCTATGGCCTGTAGTCTGTTCATATTTTTCTTGGAAGCTTTTGGTACAGGAGTTCTGACTTCATTGTCTTCCTCCTGTTCCATGCTTTGATCCTTTTTGTCCCCAAAACAGGAATCTAAATTTGGATTGCTGTGCTTTCTTTTCTTCCTTTGCTTGCTCATGTTGCCACTCAATTACTTGACTTTTGAGGGGTTTTTTTGCCACAGTAGAACTCTGTTTCCAGAGAGGAGAGCTTTGTCCTAAATTGCTGTGGTTTTCACAGCTATTAGTTGGGTGCCCTCTCTGAAGCCTCCACATGCCCTGGCACCTGGTCACACAACCCAGGACCTCCACGCTAGACAGTGATCCAGATGCAAGCAGGTTAAAGCAAGAGTGACTACCCCTCAAAATGATTGCTTGATCCCCCTACAATCTGCAAGCTAGGATCTCTGAAGCAGCAATGTGGTGGTGGCCACCACACCTCAGCCACTTCTCCCTCCAAGGGCAGAGGCCAGACTGCACTCCCGCACCCCCATTCCCAAAGTCCACACTGACCTCTCACTTTATCTTTGGCATTTATTAATTGATAATGCTGGAAACTGCCACAGCTGCTGTTGATCCACTCTCCTGAAGTCCCTCCAGCCGCAGCTGGTCAGGGGCCACCCTGAGACTAAAACCATGGGCTCAAGCAGGGAGCTGCTCCCAGCATGCTGCAATGGACCCTTCCTGTCTGCCTGCTAGACTGCCTTCATTGGGAGATTTGTTTCTCTCTGTCACTTTGTGGGTTCTTTAGCCCTAAATTTTGTTTAGAGTCATGTTTTGTAGGTATTTGAGGTGGTTGTGGGGGGAGCACATGGAGTTTTCCTGCTTCTATGCTGCCATCTTGGCTCTGCTCCCCATAAGGTTTCTGTTTTATAAATGTAGTATGCATTTTTCTGCTATTGGTATAAGCTGGAATTGCTATATCAGTGAAGCTTTGGACTGGAATTAGGAATGGGGAAGAAGGTGCATGTTCTTCCGAGTGGTCGGATTAGTAGAGAAGTCAAAAAGTCTCTTAACTTTTGGAGGAGCAGAGAAGAACAAGAATATTTACCAGAGGGTAGGAAGATGAAGGTTGAAATAAATGGAGTACAGGGTTGGTCTGTGGTCTAGTCTTCAGACCTAGATGTGCATGTTATCTAGTTTGGGGCAGGACTGCATGTAGCAGCAACCACACTGTCATACCCAGGATGACTGCTAGCACAGATTCTTAGATCTGCTTTACTAGGAAAGTTAGCTATTTAAGGGGTCAACAATCTCTTTTAATTACATTCACTAGTTCAGGGGAAAAATCAACACCCTGAACTTCAGAGAAAATACAAACAGTGAAATAAAGACCAACAGACAGGGCTCTGACTGTCTGAATCAACTATATACTTTACATACATCCTTGGATTGAGAGAGCTTTTATATCTGAGCAGGTGGGGAGCTCAGGACATATGGCCACTCAGAATCTCAACCAGGGAATCACAAGAACCTTCTCATAAGTGAGCCCCCAAAGCAAAATACCAACTCAGAGTATATATATACTCTCCAGAGCCAGAAGGCACCACAAGCCTTGTGACTTAGTGCCTAATTAGAAATTAGCAAAAGGTCTGAAAGCCTTCCTATGAGCAAGTTTCCTTTAATGGGCTCCACTTGAGGCCTATTAATGGGCAGGAAAGATCTTACATCCCATTAACAATACACTGCACTATGGGAAAATTCCATTTCCTACCCTTGATTTAGGGGGCATGGAACTTAGCAGCTCAGGGGTTAAATCTTCACAATTTTTAGCCTCAGCTAAAAGGAGGGAGGTACCAAGAAGTGAAAGTTTTTGCCATTCTTAGCTAAATTTGGACAGGAGTGCATAAGACTTCCCTGGACTTTGATTAGCATGAAGCTTTTCCTCTACTCAGGTCAAGTTGTTCAAGGATGACAGCAGTCAGTTTGTGAGACCTTGATGAGAATCTTGAACCCTGAAAAGTGAGAGAATCAGGGAAGGTCAAAGACTCAGACTGATTATTGTCTGGGCCAGTCTGTGGACAAGTAGTACTTCTGGTCCTGAAGGGGAAAAAGAAGGGAAAGAAAATAAACTCTTGTTACATCATGAGGTGGAAGGAACACCCACAGGGGATCATACCATTAATTCCCAGAGTCCTTTTCACATCTGCTTCCCAACCTAACTCTGGGCTCCCCCCTAGCCCTACTTTCAAGTTCCTTTAGCAACACTTTAACAATTGAATACTTCTGCCTTTCAGAAGTTAAAGTTCAAGGGTTAAGTCCTCAAAAGGGTAAAAAAAACAATTAAATGGGAGGGACACTGGGAAATAAGCAAGAAAAAAAGCTCTCCATATATTTAAGAAATGCCATAAAATGGGGAGGAAGAGTCAAGATGGTGGAGTAGAAACAGGTCCTCCATGTGGCTCTGGCTTCTACCTTCCCCAATCCATGTAAAAGGGAACTTTGAACAAACTTTGGAGCTACAGAACCCACAAAATGACACAGAGAAGCTAACCTCCAGCTGAGGACAGCCCAGCAGGCTGGCAGGAATCAGCCAGCACAGTGCTGTGGGAGCTGAGCCCAGCTCCACATGAGTTTTTAGCCCCAGGGTGGGTCTGACCAGCCGCAGGCTGGAGGGACTCCAGATCACCAGCAACTGTGGCGATCCAGAATCATCAATACACAGATGCTAAGGACAAAGTGAGAGGTTCTCTCTGGGAAGGAGAAGAATGCTTGGAGAAATTATGATGATGTAAAAAAAAATCAAAAGACAAGAATAAAAACTTTTTTTAAAAAAGCCATAAAATAAGAGATTTCCAGGATAAAACAGCAAAAGAAAATAATTTTTAATAACTAAATTGGGACCTCAGAAAAGAAAATGTTTTGACAAAAAGCAAGCCCAGAGTGGAATTATCGGTAGGGAATTATCATGAAAGAAAAGCAAAGATTGTAAGATCTTGAAGTTTAGATCTAGTCTGGGAGAGAATGTATAAGGAGGGGAATGGTAAGAAGATAATTCAAGCAATATAAACTGCAAATACCTAATGCTGATTTCTGGGGGATTTTATCCTTTCTTATTTTCTTCTTAATGAAGAGAAGTGATATATTACAGGATTTGATGGAGGGTAAAGCAAACTTAACATTCAGAACCATGAATATGAATTAAATTTAATTCTCCCATAAAATGAAGGAGAGTAGCAGAACAAATTAGAAAGTAAAGCCCAACATTTACTGTATAAAAGAGACTCCTAAAATTTAAAGATTCCCACAAAATTAAAATGTGGGGTTGGAGTACAATTTATTATGCCTCAGCTTACTTCAAGAAAGCCAGAGTAATAATCATGATCTCACAAAAGGCAATGACAAAAACAGATATTGTTAAAGAGAAAAGCAGGGAAACAATAATATGTGTAAAGGCACCACATATAATAAAACAATGTCAATAATGAATGTGTTAGCATCAATTGGCATCATATTGGCATAATGTTAAATGAAAAACTATTTCAATTACAGGAAGACCTTGATAGAATGATAATTGTTGAGAATTTCAATGAGCATTTTTCAGATTCACACTAACCGAAAAGAAAAAAATGCATACAAAATAAATTAAGGATCCAAACTAATTTTTGGGGAAAAATGATATGATTGAACTTTGTTTATCAGTGAATGTGAATCTTAAGTAGTATTCTTCTTAGCATCAAGTATCAAATTTATAAAAATTGAAAATGTGCTGAGCCAAGATGGTGGAGTAGAGAAGACACTCAACTGAGCTCTCCAAACAACTTTAAAATAACTTCTCAAATTGAATTCTGGGGTGACAGAACCAACAAAAAGTCAGAGTGAGAAATTCTTCCAGTCTAAGACAACTTAGGAGGTTGTAAAGAGAGATCTGTCATATGGAGGAGGAGCTGCATGAAATAACATGGTGGCGATGACAGAAGCCTACCACAGCTTTGGAAATTCTCAAGACAGAAATGGTAAAGGGATCTGGAAAATGATAAGAATGGAATTATAGGAGACAGTTGAACTAACACTGGGCACAGGGGCAGATGTTTTTTGGTAGCAACATTACCTATACTTACTTCTAGATTATAGTTCAAGGGTGGAGAGGAATACTTTTGGTCAAGAGGGAGTGGGATCCCTGAGGAGTGACTGTTTGACTACACCCACTTTTGGGTTGGAGTTCAAAGACAGAGAAGAACACTTTTGGTCAAAAGAGAGAATAGAGGCCCTGAGGGGCATTCTCACTTCTGGCCCCAAGGGATCAGGGACCCTGAGGAACAATATTGTTTCCATTCCCAAGAGAAGAAGGACCATGAGGGGCAGAATCAATTCCAATCCCAGGGTATCAAGGGACCTTCCTGGACAAGGACCAGAGTGCAGACTAAGAGAACAGTGACCACCTCTTCCCAGATCACACCATTTTGAAAACACCAAAAATCTCCAATCCCGTAGAACTACCTCTGAAAACAGCAGTGCAAATAGCCTAAGGCACTAAATAAACACATTTCCTTTCTCTCTCACTTTAATCTATATATTACAAAATAATGTTATGCCAATTCTTTAGGCTTGAGTCCTTGGTCCCACCTAAATAGAAAACTTTAGCAATAATTAATCAAGGTCCTAGTCTGAAATCTTTAACATCCTTTACAAAGCCTAACTCATCCTTAAACCAAATAAACATTTAGGGAAGAATTCTTCTCTTCCAGAAGACAGGGGAGTGAACCAACAAGGACAAGGAAACCTTTGATTAATCCACTTTATAGCAATGCTCTATTTGCTCAGGCCTTGACTAGATTCAGTTAAGAACAAGACTAAAAAAAGAAGTCTTTGATTAATTCTGTTCATAGAAGTATCTCTTCAGGTCAGTCTCAAGATATCAAGGACCCTTCCTGGGCAAGTACCAAAGCATAGACCAGAAGTGCAGTAACTAAAATTCTCCTTGGAAGGACCAAAAACTTCTAACCCCCACCCCCCAGAACTAGATCTGAAAGCAGCAATAGAAAAAAAAATCCCTAAAGCTTGGAACAGTGCCCCTCTACCCTCACATGCCACAAACAGAGACCATTTTTGTAACATAATGCTCAAATTCAAGAAAAAGACTAGAAAATGAGCAAACAAACAAAAAAGGCGATAACAAAAAAAGACTGTGGTGAGAGAGATCAAGACACAAACTCAGAAAAAGATGATGAGTCAAAATAGCTATAAACAGAGCTCAAAAAAACATGAATTGGACACAAGCCCAACAAGAGTTCTTTTGAAGGTGTAAAAAATTATTTTCAAAACCAAATAAGAGGTTGGTAGTGGAGAAATTAGGTAAAGAAATTAAAGCAAAGGAAGAAAATTATTGAAAAGACAATTGAAAGCTTGGTAAAATGTAGAGGCACATACTGAAGAATATAGCACCTTAAAAAAACAGAATTGACCAAAATGGAAAAATAGGTACAGGGGTGGCCAGGTGAATAGTGAATAGAGCACCAGCCCTGGAGTCAGAAGGACCTGAGTTCAAATCCGGCCTCAGACACTTAACAAAAAACTAGCCATATCACCTTGGGCAAGTCACTTAACCCCAATTGTCCTCCAAAAAGAAAAGGAAAAAAGAAAAATAGGTACAAAAATTCACTGATGAAAATAACTCCTTAAAAAGCAGAATTGGCAAAATGGGAAAATAATTACAAAGCTCACTGAAGAAAATAATTACTTAAAAATTAAAGTTTGGCAAGTGGAATCTAATGATAAAGAAATAATAAATAAAGTCAAAAGAATACAAAAGTAGAAGAAAATGTGAAATACCTCATTGGAAAAATAGCTGACCTAGGAAATATATCTAGGAAAGATAATTTAAGAATTATTGGATTACCTAAAAATCATGATCAAAGAAAGGGCCTAGTCATCACTTTTCAAGAAATTATTAAGGAAGACTGCTCTGACATCCTTGAATCAGAGGATAAAATAAAAACTAAAAGAATCTTCCTATCAGGGCTGCTAGGTGGCACAGTGAGTAAGAGCACTGGACCCAGAGTTGGGAGGACCCAGGATTTGTTCCAGCTTCAGATACTTAACACTCTCACATAAAAAAAACTGGCTATGTAACCTTGAGCAAGTTACTTAACCCCAATTACTTTAAAAAAAGAAAATAATCTTCCTATCACCACCTGAAAGAGATTTCAAAATGAAAACTCCCAGGAATATTATAGTCAAATCTCTGAGCTCCAAAGTCAAAGAAAAAATACTTCAAGCATCAAGAAAGAAATTATTCAAAGACTGTGAAGTCACAGTCAGGATCACATAAGATTTAGCATCTACCACATTAGAGAAGCAGAGAACTTGGATTATAATATTCTGGAAGGCAAAAGAACTGAGATTACAATGAATAATAACCTACATAGCAAAACTGAGTATAATCCTTCAAGGAAAAAAATAGATATTTAATGAAATAGAAGACTTTCAAACATTCCTGATGAAAAGACCAGAGATGAGTGGGCAATTTCACTTTCAAATACAAGGACTCAAGAGAAGTATAAAAAGGTAAACACTACGAAAAAATTCCTAGAATTAGATGGATTTATAAGTGAAATCTACCAAACATTTAAGGAATATTGAATCCCAGCACTATATAAACTATTTGAAAAAATAGGTAAAGAATGAGCCTACCAAATTCCTTTTATGATTAAAAATATGGTTTTGATACCTAAACCAGGGGGAGCAAAAACAGAGAAAGAAAATTGTAGACTTAATTTCCTTAATGAATATCAATGTCAAAACTTTAAACATAATAACAGCAAAGAGATTATAGTTATATAACACAAAAATTATACACTGTGACCATGTAAGATTTATTAAAAAAAAATGCAAGGCTGTTTCAATGTTAGGAAAACTATCAGCATAATTTACCATATCAATAATAATAACAAATACCAAAAACTATATGATTATATAGATTCAGAAAAAATCTTTGACAAAATACAGCAACCATTTCTATTAAAAACACTAGGAAGCATAAGAATAATGGAACCTTTCTTAAAATTATAAGTAGTTTCTATTCAAAAATAAGAACAAACATCTGTAATGGGGATAAATGTGAAGCCTTACCAGTAAGATTACACATGAAGCAAGGATGTGCATTATTCAATACTGTACCAGAAATTCTTGCTGTAGCAATAAGAAAAAGAAATTGAAGGAATAGAAATAGGAAATAAAGTTATCACTCTTTGTAGGTCATATGATGGTATACATCAATAACCCTACTGAATGAACTAAAAAACTTGTTGAAACAATTAACAACTTTATCAAAGTTGCAGGAAATAAAATAAACACACACAAACCATCAGCATTTCTATAGACTACTGTAATGCAAATGTAAATTTTAAAGATCTTCCCTGCCCCTAGGCTAAAGTGCACCTGAAGCCTGGGGAGGGAGGCTTGTTTTTCAGTAGATACTTCTTGATTGGCCAGTGAGTCAATAAGGTTGTTACATTCTCTGAGCCAGGAGAAGGCTATATAAGCCCTGATGTGTAGCTTTGTTTTGGGACTCACTTTGAGAAGTGTTCTGTGATTTGATCTGAATTCTGGGAAGCCGTTGTTGAGAGTCCCCCGGCTTTGAAAAACCCAGATGTGGAAACCCAGATGTTGACTGGGTATGGATGTAATGGTTGGACAGTTTGGAAAGCTGTCTACTTGATCTGTTAATGTCTTGATAATTCTGTCTGTATATTTTGAAGTTTGGGGTGCTGACCTTTTTCCCCTGAACAAGGTAAATGATATATGTCTGACTGATTAAAGTAAGCTTGTTGACCCATTTTGAGTTGCTTTCCTTTAACAAAGCAGATCCAAGAACCTGTGGTGGCGGCAAACCCTGAGGACGCTTGGGGTGCTTGCTGCTACAACTACTGACAAAACCCAGCAGCAAGAGATAGAAAAAAGAAATTTCATTTAAAATAACTGCAGACAATATAAAATGCTTGGGAGTCTACCTGACAAGATAAACACATGGACTAGATGAACACAATTACAAAACACTTTTCACACAAATAAAGACAGATCTAAATAATTGGAGAAATATTCATTGTTCATAGGTCAGCCTGAGTCAATATAATAAAAATGATAATTCTACATAAGTTAATTTACTTATTCAATGCCATACCAATCAAACTTTTTTTGTAGAGCTAAAAGAATAATAAAATTCATAGAAAAGAACAAACTATCAGGAATGTCAAAAGAAAGAAAAAAATGCTAAGGAAGGCAGCCTACCAGTTCCAGATTTCAAACTACATTAAAAAATGGTAATCATCAAAACATTCTGGTACTGATTAAAAAATGGCATCATGGATCCATGAAATAGATTGAGTACAGAATATATAGTAGTGTAAGGGCAGGTAGGTGGTACAGTATATAGAGTGCCAAACCTAGAGTCAAGAGTTCCTGAGTTCAAATCCAGCCTCAGACATTTAATAACTGGGTGACCCTGGGCAAGTCACTTAAACTTGCTTGCCTGAATACTTCATCTGTAAAAATGAGCTGTAGAACGAAATGGCAAACTATTCTGGTATCTTTTGCTAAGAAACCCCTACAAGGGATCATGAAGAATCAGACATGACTAAAAAAACAACAACAAAAATAACTATAGTAATCTAGTATTCAATAAACCCCCAAATCCAAGCTTTGGGGGTAATAATTTAACAATTGACAAAAATTGCTGAGAAAATTGGCAGAATCTTAGGCATATGTCAACATAAGTCAATACCATATACCAAAATAAGGTTAAACTAAATAAATGATTTAGACATAAACGGTGATAGCATAATTAGGGGAGAATGTAAAATTGTACCTATCTGATCTATGGATAAGGAAGAGTTTATGACCAAACAAGAAATAGAGGGGATGTGGAAAATAAAATAGATAATTTTACTTATGTGACATTAAAAAGTTTTTGTACAAACAAAACTAATGTAACCAAAATTAGAAGGAAAACGGAGAACTGGGGAGGGGGGAGAATTTGCAGCAAGTTTCTCTGATAAAGGCCTCATTTCTCAAATCCATACCAAATTTGTAAAACATATTAGCCGTTAACCTGCTGATAAATGGTCAAAGGATATGAACAAGCAGTTTTCAGAAGAAGAAAACAAATCTATCAATAATTACATTTTTAAAATGCCCTAAATCGCTATTAGAGACATGCAAATTAAAACAGCTGTGAGGTACCACCTCTCAATTATTAGATTGACTAACATGACAGGAAAGGAAAATGACAAAGCTGGAGTAGATGTGGGAAAACTGGGATATTAATGTACTATTGGTGGAGTTGTGAACTAGTCTGACCACTCTACAGAAGAATTAGAAACTATGTTCAAAGGGCTATAAAATTGTGTGCACACTTTTATCTAATAATACCACTACCAGGTCTGTATTCCAAAGAGATTAAATAAAATGGGAAAGGACCTATTTGTTAAAAAAAAATATTTAGTGCTATAAGAAATGAGGAGTAGATGGACTTTGTAATAACATCGAGACTTAGATAAACTGATGCTGAGTGAGGAGAGCAGAACCCAGAGAACTATGTACACAACTACAGACATATTGGAGCTGTGATAACTAACTTTGATAGACTGCAATGCAATGTTAGAAGACAACTCCAAAAGATTCATGATGGAAAGGGATATTCACTTTCAGAGAAAGAACTAATAGAGTCTGAATGCAGATAGAAGCAAACTACTTGCTCTCTTTTGTGTTTTGTTTTGTCTCTTCTTTCTCATTATTCACTCCATTGGTTATAATCCTTCTTTACAATTTAACTAATGTTTAATGTGAAGGTATTTGTAGAACCTGTATTTGGTTGCATGCCACCATGGAGGGAGGGGAGGGGAGAGGAAGGGGGAAAAATTTGAAACTCCAGGGATTGTGGAACTGAATGTTGTAAACTAAAAGTAAATAAATAAACTTAAAAATATATTTATAGCAGCTCTTTTTGGGGTGGCAAGGAATTGGAATTGAGGGGATGCCCATCAGTTGGGGAATGGCTGAACAAATTGTGGTATATGCTTTTGATAGGATACTATTATACTTTAAGAAATAATGATCAGGATGGTTTCAGAAAAACTTTGGAAGACATGTAACTGATGCAAAGTGAAGTGAGCCAAACCAGGAGAACATTGCATATAGTAACAGCAATATTATAAGGATGACCACTGTGAAAGACTTAGGTACTCTGATCAAGACAATGATTTCAGACAATCAAATTCCTTTAAAAGATCCATGATGAAAAAATGCTATCTACCTTTAAAGAGAGAACTTATAAACTCTGAATGCTGATTGAAGCATAATGTTTTTTTGCTTTTTTTGTTTTGTTGGAGGGCAATTGGGGTTAAGTAACTTGCCCAAGGTCGCATGGCTAGTTTGTGTGTGTGTGTGTGTGGGGGGGGGGTGTTTTAAGTGTCTGAGGCTGGATCCTAACTCAGGTCCTCCTGGCTCCAGGGCCGGCACTCCACTCACTGTGCCACCTAGCTTCCCCGAAGCTTTTTTGAGCTCTATTTTTCTTATTTCATTTTGTTTCTAATTTCTTTAGCAACATGGCCAACGTGGAAATGTTTTGTATGACCTCACATGTATAATCAAAATCAAATTGCTTGCTTTCTCAAGGGGGGGGGAGGGAGAAGCAGAAAGTAGGAAGAGAATTTGAAACTCAAAATTTTTTAAAATGGTTGTTAAAAAATAGTATACATGTAATTAAGAAATATTTAACAAAATAAAAATAATTTTTTAAAATGTGTTAGTAGCTAAAAAGCTAATAAAGGCAGAAATATTGAACATATTACCTTATATTTAACACTTGATGAACTATAGAATAAAATGTAATCAAATGGTAATATTAACAAAGAAGTCAAAGTAAAAACTATTTTTAAAGTGCCAAGTGACTCTAAGAACAAATCATAGATAAAATATTCACATTAAAAATAACAATGAGATGGCATGCTGAAATTTATTTATACACAGAAAGTTTTACAGAAATTAAGCAAAAATGCATATTTCAACACATGTTAACAAAAGATATGAGATCAGTGAATTGAATGTTAAAATTAAAGAGCTGAAAAATGAACAAGTGAATAAACCTAAAGCAATGGAGGCATAAAACAAAATTGACCACAAAAGTATTCTGAGAGGTAAAACTAAGAATTGTTTTAAGATAAAATAGACAAAACATTAGCTAATTTGGCCAAAAGGGGGAGAAAAGTGAAATTGCCAAGCAGAAAATTATTAGGAGCAACTCATAGTCAATAGAGAAGAAAATTTTTTAAATATATGCCAACAAAAGTTAAATGAAATAAATGTTTGTAAGGGCAAAAAAAAAAAACCAGTTTAACAAAACTGAAAATAGGTAATAAAAATAACATAGTCTTATCAAGAAAAATTGAGGGAGTCATAAGTAAACTCTGCATGGAAGAAAAAAAATTCTTGACCTGATAACTTTACAGATGAATTCTGTCAAACATCCTGTCAAAGTATAAATAATCCCTAAATTATGTAAACTCTTTAATCAGGTGCTTTCTGGTCAGTTTTTACAATCTCTTTCTTTGGCATAAAGATGACTTTGATATTCAAACCAGGAAGAGTTAATGAAGAGAAGGAAAATAACAAGCCATTTAATTTTTTAAATAATCAAGTATAAAAATGCTCAAATGTATCTGTGATCCCATTGCTGTGGATATTCTTTCCACTGATGTAGATTTCATCCATGACTGCTTACCATCTGTGACTCTCATCCATGTATTCTCATAAGTTTTCCTCAAAGCCCCTAATATGCTAGTATCCTTCCTCCTGTTCTTCTAATATTTTAAAGGTATCAGTATATATATATATAGCATGTGGACTATACATTAGTTATCCGTTACTCTCAACAGGTGACCATTATATTTTCTTTTTCCAAGATATGTTTCTTTGATGACATCATCATCACCATTCTTTCTAATTCCTTGTTTGCAGTGTTTTGTACCATATTCATACCCAGAAAAACCTTTTGGTTAGTCATTACTTTTAATTCTTTGGAGACTATAGTGTTCCATAGCTTGTAACTGTATAATATCAGGAATAAGATATTAATATTTTTAAATGGGTCCTTGTTTCAATGAGAAGCTAGGTTTCATTAAAAAAAAATACCACCAAAATTTGGCAATATAGAAAAGGTAATATTGCCTACTCTTCTCATTCAAATTGGTGTCCAATTCTCTGTCCATTTATAAATAAGCATTTATATAACACCTAATATGTTCCAGGAACATGCTAAATGCTATAAAAATATTACCTCATTTGAGTCTTACAACAACCCTGCGAGGTAGGTGCTATTATTATTCCCATTTTACAGTTGAGAAAACTGAGATAAAGATGGACTCGTTCAAGGTCACAGAGCTAGTAAATGTCTGAAGGAACATTTGAACTCAGATCTTCCTGATTTCAGACCCAGCTTCCTGCCCCACCTCGCTGCCTCTATTTACAGTATTTATCCAAGTATTTATAGAAGCTATCTAAGATGTATATGTTGACTGTATGTTTATGGTTGTCCATAAAACTTCAAGAAATTATAAAACTACTACAAATAATAAGAAAATCCCTTTGAAGAAACTGGAGATAAGAATTTCAAGGGAGGTAATAAAAACAAAAAAGGAGAGAAGAAGGGGTGGCCAGGTAGCACAGCAAGTAAGAGCACCGGCTCCAGTGTCGGGATGACCTGGAGATCGAATCCCAGGCTCAAACACTTAGCACCCACCCAGAAGCACCTGGCCGTGTAACTTTGAGCAAGTTACTTAACCCCAATTGCTTAGGGGTGGCCAGGTGGCTCAGCGAGTAAGAGCACCAGCTCCAGTGTCGGGATGACCTGGGGATCAAATCCATGCTCAGATACTCAGCACCATACCCAGAAATAACTGGCCGTGTAACCTTTAGCAAGTTACTTAACCCCGATTGCCTTAAAAAAAAAAAAAAGGAGAGAAGAGAACATAGATTTGAAGCTATATTATAAAACAATAATCATAAAAACTATCTGGTTTTAACAATTAAAAAAAGTAGAACAGTGAAGTAGACCAAGCATAGACAAGCAAAAATTGGAAGTCAACAAAATGGTCCAGTTATGAATAAACCCAAAAAGACAAAGTACATGGAGACTGAGAGGGATAAAGGGAGGAGATGGAAAGGAAAAAATAGGGGAAGAGGGATAGAGAGGGAGAGAGAGAGTGCCAACTTACAGGCACTTTGCCATAGTGCTATCACTCTAGTGTAGATGCTGGTGTAGACCCTCATTATCTTAAGGCTACACTATTCCAATAATCTACTGATTGGACTCTTTGCCACAAGTCTTTTCCCATTATAATCCATCTTCCACTCAACTCTCAAAGTAGTTTTAAAGCACAGGTTTGATCATGTCACCCCATTCTCAATAAAATCCAACAGTTTCGTATCATCTCCAGCAACAGATATAAAACCATTTGTTATTAAAATACTCAAAGCCTGTCTCCCTCTTCCCACTGCCCATCTTTTCAGTCTTCTCATATCTTACACCCCATCACATATTCTGCAGTACAGTACTTTACTGTTTCTTGCATGAAAAATTCTGGGGGCCATCTCCAATTGTCCTGACCTATCTCTTGCCACTGGACCCAGATGGCTACAGAGGAAAAGGTGAAACTGGTGACTTCACACAGCCCTCCCTCACTTAAATCTAATTCACTTGATTCACTTGCAAGTCATGGCATCACCTTCCTGATGTCATGATCCCCTTTCAGAATGAAAGACAAACAACAACACAAGAAATTCCATCTCATCTCCCAACTTGGGAACTTTCACTGGCTGGCTCCCATGCCTGGAATGTTCTCCTGTCTTACCTCTACCTCCCAGCTTCGTTCAAATCCTAACTAAAAAAATCTCAATATCTATAGGAAGCTTTTACCTATCTTCCTTAATTCTAGTACTTTCCCTCTGTTGATTATCTTCAATTTATCCTGTGTATAATATATTGTACATAATTGTTTACATGTTGTTTTCCCCACTAAACTATGAGCTCCTTGAAAGTAGGGACTGTCTTTTGCCTTGTTTTGTATCTCCAGCCCTTAGCACAGAGTCTGGCACAAGTTAGGTGTTCAATAAATGTTTATGGCCTGAATGACTCACAGAGAATAGAATGTGAGTGTTTCTACCTCAGTTCCAGCAGTCATTCCTTTGAGATCAGTGAAGGAAAAGAAAATGGCCCATCTCCTTACCTAAACCTTCAAACCATGCCAGATAGCACTATTTGCTGATTACATAAGGGTTACAAATAATGATCCAGTTAAGAAGGAGTTAATGTGACAATAAATAGATATTGTTTGTTTCACATGACATTGTAGTATTGTTTGAATTTATTTCCTTGGATGAGCTTATGTTGACCCATTCCCTTCTTTGTGAAAACTTTCAAATTATTCAGTGATAACTATACTGAATGGAAGATTCAGTTCAAACACTTTTTTTAAAGATGGGGGGGATGTCACAGAAATATCGTTTGTGTTTTCATCTTCCTTTACATTAGGCAGTAAGGTTACTATGGAATTGAAGAGGCAAAAACTCACTATTGCTAATCCCTTTGAACAATAAACTGCAAACTGTAAAAGTTCAAATACAGGTAATGTATAAGTGCTAGAATCTGAGGAAAAAACATGTAAGCAACTAAAAACTTCATTCATCCCATATAAAATTAGTTCATTAAAAAATCAGTCAATCCTTAGGTTAATGTTGGAAAGTCAACCATCTAAAAGGGTCTTTATTTAAGGATGTAACTGAGATGTATGTTGGGTTACCTTCTGAGTGTGACAGAGATATAGAATTTCATACCCAATATAATTATGGAAAAAAATAATACCTAACATTTATATAGCACATTAATGGTTTCTAAAGTGCTTTTTCTTATATCACCTCATTTTATCCTCTCAATAACCCTGTGCATTAGGTGTTATCTTTATCTTTATTAAAGATGAAGAAGCTAAGACAGAGGTTAAGCTCTAGTAAATATCTGAAGCAGGATTCAAATCAAGGTCTTCCTAACTTGAAATTCAGTGCTCTAACTATTGTACCTCCTGTTTGTCTCATTTTACTAATTGATAATCACTTTAGAATCCTGGTCACCCTCCAAAGGATATAACATCGAGTCAATTTATACACTAACAATTCCAACAATTGCCTCTAGGAATACACAAAGTCCAGAAATATGTGATTATTTTTTAAAGAATTCTTAAAAATATTCTAATAGAACTTTTCTCACTTCCAATGATCCAATTACTTTCATTCTGATTTATGGCTGACTGTTTTATACCAATGTTATGTTAATGAAAATCTTATTCTACTTTTATGAAGCATTTCCAGCATTTCTTATGTTCTGAGAGGTGAACTCTTTTCAATGTTCTTGTGTAGGCTTCATAATTTCATCCACATTTTATGCTTGTTACATTATGTTATCTGAGTAAGATAAAAGTCCCTAATAATAAATGGTGATTCATTCTTTATCATTAAGGAAAATAGAACTATTTTTGACCATGTAGCAAAACTCATTTTGATGCTCTTTTCATTTTTAACCTTATTTTGTCCAACTTAATGATACCTTTGTTAGAAAAGACAAATTAAAATCACCTCTTTGACAATGTAATGATATCCCTTTTTTTTCCTTTAGAGAAATTAAACCAAGTAAAAACCAATGCAGCCTCCTAACAATGGCTTTCTGGGGTTCTGTTCTGCTTTCAGAAAAATGCTTGAGCCCTCAGGACTTTGTTTTCAAGATAAATCCTCCCATTCTAAAACATTTGAGTTTGTGTTTTTGAAGCAGAGCGTGAATAAGAGAATCCATTTAATGACATTCAGAATTAACTCATCTCTTTTTCTCCCTCCTGTCTCCTCTAGCTCTTCCTCTTTGTGGTTTGGAACTTTGAGCTGTACATGATACCCCTGGTTTTGTTGTTGCTACTGACGTGGAACTACTTCTTGATAAAATCAGGGAAAGATAACCGGCAACGTGACACGGTATGTCTTTACTTCCACCCTTGTGTTCTTGTTCTTCACTGTGATGAGACCAGCAATGAATTTGTTTTTTAAAACAGAATTTCTGTCTGTAAAGATTCAAGTCAGGGCAAACATTTCATCAGTCTTTCCTTCTATCCACAATGAAAAGTTTGCATGTGTTCCATTACTTTCTCAGTTTGGTTGAAACTAAAATGGAAAACACATACTGGAGAATGCATTTGATCCTGTTTTTTATTTGTAAGGAGCTGGTTTTCATTTTAAATGAACACAGGAAGAGGAATATTTCTCTTTCCCTCTTGATATTTCTTATGTCTTACTGAATGCTAACACAAAAGTGCATATAATTCTAGGAGCTGAAGGGACAGTAGGGAGAACATTTAATTTCTCCCAACTGATTCGTGGAAATATAAACTAGATCCATTTTTCTCCCCATAGTTCTTTTTGATTCTGTACTAGTGAAAATGAATCATTGATATTGACTTAGGAGATTCCACAAAGCATCTTGAAAGGTACATTATATTCTCCCAAGTTCTCAGTAGATTAAAAACTAGTTATGCTAATGATTTAAGGATGTAACTTAAAATAATTCAACCCCAGAGAAAGCTGAACCGAATCTCAAATCTCCTCCTCTCTACTTGTCTTTTTAAAAACTGTACTTACCTTTCCTATCTCTGTGCCTTTGTACAGACCATTCCTTAAGTCTGTCACAGTCTCAAGGCTGAAGCATCAACTCCTTCAAGAGGCCTTTCTTGATTCTTCCAGTTGTCATTCTTCCCTCTCCAAAATTATTTTGCCTATATCATGTACATATTTTGTATTTACTTAGATGTGCACCTGCTGTTAACCCACAATAAAAGGCAAATTCCCTAAAGTTAGGTCATTTCATAATTTTGTTTTTGTATCCCTATTGCCTGGCACTAGGCCTTGATAAATGCTCATTTACTTGAACTTACTATTAAGGAGGTTCTAGTCACAAAAGCAAAAGCAAATGGCCTCTCACGCTGTAAATCTTGGACAGTGTTCTTTCTACAGACATTAGCCCTTTGAGGAGAGTGATGAGGATGAAGGAGGGCCTGATTTATGGATACCTTCATGTGGGAGAGGTATTAGACTTATTCTGTCTACTTAGTCCCAGAGAAGATAGCTAGGACTAGTGGGTAGAAATTATTAGCAGATAGATTTCATCTCAATATAAGGAAGAAAGAAAAAAAAACCTCATTGTGACTAAGTTTTACCTCAGACACCTTAACAGAAAGACAAAATGTATAAACAAAGACTGTTTTAATCTGAAGACACTATGTGGTATAATGGGATATTTTAGAATATTTTTATAATAATTATATAATAAAAAATAATAGAATATTTTTCATATTTTAGTATAAACCCCATTTTTTTATATGAAAATTCAGTTAGTTGGCCAAAATCTAGAGAAACCTCATTTAATTTCTCTACCTCTGACACTTAATTGGTGTTTAATTAGGGAACAGTCACTCAAACTCTCTATCTCTTTTGGGACTAAACAGAATAGGTCTGCCTTCTCTCTTCCTATTCACTGACAATTAGATACTACTAGACAAAGTTTCAATCATTGATTCAATACAAATTTGTATTATCTAATTTCAGCTGGGCCATCACTGCTACCTAGTAATCCTTTTGTTATTTATTCTTTAATTGACTATTATACTTTCCACATAAATTGATTTAAACCCTCTCCTCTCTCTTTAGAACTTTCTATGTTTCCTCTCTCCTCCTTCTCAGCTAAAGACCTTGCCTCTTACTTTACTAAGAAAATAAGTATGAGATATGTACAAGTTAAAATGGCATGTTGTTTATGGAGACCAGATTTGAACTCATCCAGTCCGGGCACTCTATCTACAGCACCACCTAGCTATATGTAACATAGGGACCTCAAATTCAACATGTCTAAAACAGAACTCATTATATTTCCTTGAATGCTCAGTCCCTCAAATCTTGCCATTTTATTGATGGCACTACTATCCTTAAGTAACCAAAGTCTGCAACCTTAGAATTAGCATGTTAGGTGCTTGTTAAATTCTTATTGATAGATTGACTTATCATTAGCTCTTCCATCCCCATCAACTCCCATATCTAATCATTTGTTAAGTTTTGTCAATTCTGTCTCTACAACTTCCTTTGCATTTGCCCCCTTCTGACCATCCAAGCAATGTTAAAAATCATTCAGGCACTCATCTCTTTTCTCCTGGACTATTGAGATAGCTTCCTAATTGATCTTTGCATCTTGTCTTTTCCCTTTCCTTCCATTCCTCCAAAAAGCTGCTAAATTACTATTCCTAAAACATTAATCATGTCACTGCATTCTAGTCACTACTGAAAAACTTTAATGGTTCCCTCCTGCTCCCAGGATAAAATGCAAACATCTCATCCTGGCAGTTGAAGATTCTCCCACACACCTCCCATAATCTGGCTCCCACCTTCTTTTCCAGTCTCATTCCATATCACTCCCTTTCATATAATCTCCATTCCAGACAAACTGGACTGCTACCCATTCTCCATAAACAACATATCATTTTGACTCCATATTTTATATGAGTTGTCCTCCATCCTCATAATGTATCCTCCTTCCACATAGAATCCCTTGGTTCCTTTAAGGAGCAATTCATATACCACCATCTACACTAAACCTTTCCTTATTACTACACCACCACTATCACCATGATTAACATTCTCTCTGTCTTATGCAACGGAGAAGGTAGATGGAATGTTATGTACAAGGAAGTGCTGGCCTATTTGATTTGAATGGTAGGAGGGCAAGAAAGGGTGATATAGATTAAGAATAAAAAGGTGAGTGAGTCAGATCACTCAAACCTTTAAATGTCAGGATGAGATATTTTGTATTTCATACAGAAAGCACTTTGCAAATTTTAATGTACTACACAAATGTTAAGCTATTTATTATGATTGTAATTTTTGTTCTTTTGTTAGAGGCAACAGAATGCCAATGCCATTGAAGATTTTTTAGTAAGTAAGGTGACATGATTAGTTCTATGTCACAAAAATATCAGTTTTGTAACATTGTGGAGTGTGAATTGGAGAGGAGAGACATTACAGGGAAATCAGCTAGGAGGATATTAAAGTCATTCAGGTGAGAAATAATGAGTACCTGAACTAGAATAGAAACAAGCAAAGAGAAAAGAAAGATATGAGAGGTATGAGGTATGAGATATGAGAGTTTGAGGTGCCAATGGTACATCCAGGTGGGATATCCAAAATGTAGTTGGTT
The DNA here is from genome assembly GCF_028583685.1 of Petaurus breviceps papuanus. Taxonomy (NCBI): domain Eukaryota; kingdom Metazoa; phylum Chordata; class Mammalia; order Diprotodontia; family Petauridae; genus Petaurus; species Petaurus breviceps. Next base: position 49,574,942 of record NW_027185764.1, on the reverse strand, counting down.
GTGTGGGAAGGGTGCTCAGGAGAGACATTAGGACTGGATATATAAATTTGGGAGTCTACTGCATGGAGATGATAAGTTGACCCGTGAGAATTAATGAGATAATCAAGAAAAAGTGTTTAGAGAAAGAAGAACAGGGAACTCAGCACAGAGCCTTGGGTGATGTTTATAGTTAATGAGAAGAGGATGAGGATCCAGCAAAGGAAACTGAAAGGATACATATCACAAAAGCTCAGGAGTGGGAGAGAGACTTTCCAAAAAAAAGTAAGTTAGGTGAGATGATCAATTCTATGTTACAAGAATATCAGTTTTGTAACATTGTGAAGTGTGAATTGGAGTGAGGAGAGAGAGTACAGGGAAATCTACTAGGGGGGTGTTAAAAAAAAGCTGCAGAGAAAGCCAATGAATTTAGTAGTTAAATTAGATTGTAAGAATCTAACATTTACATAAATAACATTTACAAAAAACTATCATTCCTCAAGTTTTTCCCTTAAAACAACTCTATGAGGTGAATAGTACAAATATTTTTATTCCCTCTTTACATATGAGACAACCAAGACTCTATGAAAACTTAGGTTAAATGCCCAATGGACTTTTTGCCATAAGTGGCAAAGCAGGGACCTATTCAAGTCTTCTAACATTCTGGTCCCTGTGCTCTTTCCAATATATTACGCTGCTTCTTGGGTAAATATTGGGATTGCAGGAGTCAGTAAATGGTTATGTAATTCAGAAAGTTCCTTAAAGGGAATAGGAGCTATTTTCAATACTTCCCCAATTACTTGGTTCGTTGGTTTCCATTTTGTGGAAAGGAAAGAGGCAACTACATATAGACTCACAGAAGCAAAATGGCAGAGCTTTGAAGGCCTTAGCAATCCTCTAGTACAAATCCCTTCATTTTAAAGGGGTGAAAACATGGGCCCAGAAAGATGAAGTGATTTACCCAAAGTCAAGCCATTTAGTTAATGTCATCAGAACCAGGACAACCCAAATTTTTGGATTCCCAAACCAGCACGTTTTCTCAGTTCCTACAAGATTTGAAGTTATTTACAAATAAGAAAACAATTTTTATTATTTAGTTTGAGCTTTTTTTAATCCCAGAAGAGGTCTTCCTTACAGAAATGAGCAATTGTTTTAAGTGCTTCAAATGAGAAACACTGGAAATACAGGCTTTTTAAGCTAGCCATCTCCTCCAAAAGGCACTCAGCCTTGGCTTCTCTTCTAGAGTAATTCACTGTATATCCTCCATACAGTCTCATAAAATCCTAAGGCTTCCTCCTAAGCCTATTGAAAGGTTCAAATTAATATGAATTATGAGACTGCCACATTGTTTTGTGTAAAATATAGCAACAAAGTAGGATTTCCTAAATCTTTTCCTGCTAACACATTTGTTCTGACAGGCCCCCTCTTTTCCAAAGTGCTATGGACATTATTTTATTCCACTGCACAGCCCTCTGGGTAGGACTCTGCAGTCTAACTCTCATGGAATGCCAACTACACTCCATAACTCCTAGTAATTGCCTCTTACTTGCCCAAAACACACATATCCATTTCTCTGCTTTCCAGACGCACAGCGCTGCAGTCACAAAGTTTCATTCAGCTTCTCAGACACTGGCACAGCTGAGACTTTACGTAACTCTTAAATCCTATTTATCTAATTATATGTTTCCTGGCAAAGCCAATTGTGCCTATAAACTTGCTGCTCACAAAGAAGGCTGTCCCGCACTAATTCCAGGTATCCCTTAAAATACACAAAATTTGGAAGCTAGATTCCTTGTTCTGCAGCATGGTGTTGATTTCCATTTTTCATTCAACACTTATCTGCCATGTTACCCAGTAGGTATAATGTGGTTGTAGGCAGCCATACAATGGAGAAGAGATATTCTGGCATAGCAAATCACAAGCTTATGTTTGACCTCCAGATCCTTAACAGTATCCCCCAAAACACCATCAAGCCCTGTCAGTCACCACACATGTGGAAGATAAAATTTGAGATACAGGAAGCAGTTATTTGATCTAAAGCCAGGGGCCTTAATCTAGAGATGCCTATTAGAGAAATTTCTACTAAAGAAGTTAACATCTTTTTTCGTTTTTCATGAAAAATAAAGTCTTTTATAGCAGTGGCTAAAAATATGATTCTTAGGATACTAAGGTGGTTGGATGAATAATATAAGATTGTTGAGAGGAGGTAGGAGAGGAACAAATCCAAGTGCCCTTTAACTTTATATCTGTGAGAGACAGGAGGGAGAGTAATATTGCCATAATACAAAAAGGAAAGAAGTAGGAGGAAGAAATTTCTGTGAGAGATGAGAAATATAGAGAAGGATAAATGTTCTGCTGTTACCACGTTAGATGTTAGATTATGATATCCAATAGAATGAGTCATTTAGCATTATGATCATTTACAAGATGAGGCTATAGAATCTCCTCTCTGGGAGATCTTTCAAATCAAGGTAGATTAAAGAAATGTACTGCTTTTCCATCATCATTCCTTTCAATAGCAACCTAATTAGAGAAATATCTTATAATGGTTACTGAATACATCTTATCTTGTTGTGCCTACCTGAACTCTCTGGGGACAATATAAGAGAAACATTCATTCCTAAAGACACAAAAGGTTATAGGCAAGACAGATGCATGTTCAAGATTGAGTACTAACAACTTTCTTTTTCTATTTTGAGGTTCTTTTTAAACACTCCTATACCAGAATCCAAAATTTGGTGAATGACAATTACTCCTTGAATATTTCATTAAAATATCAGGAGTGGGATTGGATGATCTTTTGTTTTAGTCTATATTACATAGAAAACTCTTGAGTCAAGAAATGCTTTAGGCATATAGGACTTGGTTTACTGTATAAAGGTATCATATTTCTATAGGTAAGAGTTCTCAGGGGTGGCCAGGTGGCTCAGTAAGTAAGAGCACTGGCTCCAGAGTCAGGATGACCTGGGGATCAAATCCGGGCTAAGACACTTAGCACCCACCCAGAAACACCTGGCTGTGTAACCTTGAGCAAGTTACTTAACCCCAATTGCTTTAAAAAAAAAAGAGTTCTCACCAAAAAACCCATGAAATTTCTTCACCAGCTAGTCCAGTATTTGGTATTTACTCCCTTTCATTCATGAAGATTGGCCATAATGCCTCAGTAAAGAGTTATTAATTTAAAAAGTCACCAATTCAATAGCAGCTAAATCACAGAGTCCTAAAATCCTGTGAGTAGGAGTTCTATTCTATGTGGCTGGCCATCTAGCAGCATGATAGATAATTTGAAGTTCCTGTTAGGATGGTATGCATAGCATCACTTGCTGCTCTTTTGTTCCCCAGTGTCATCTGCTCTGCACCTTTCATTGGTGAAATCTTCGTTGTCTGTCCTGTCCTCTGCTCAGTGGGCTTTTTCTAGGTGTAGCATTGTCAGCGAATAAAGTTTGTTCTAAGCCTTCTAGATGTAAGTCAACAAATTTCCAGGGAACCAAGGAATGTTCTGTATGATAATTATAGCTCTTCCAAGCAATAATGTACCAAATCAGGAACTCCCTCCTCTTCAAGTTTGTCTCCTTGTTTTATAGCTCTCCTGCCTCTGCATACACAAAGGTTCACCCAGGTATTGGGGTCACTCTATCTCCTCTCAGGATAGAACATCTCATTCTCCCCTTTGAAGTGCAACTTGAACCCTGGTCTACAGAAGAGCGAGCAACATTCTCAAAAAGACAAAATGATTGAATAATAACTCCCCACCCTAGTGTTCAGCCTACCTTATGTATTCATAATAGACTTATGAAGATTACCTTTAAAGATTATTCAGGGGCAACCATGTAGCACAGTGAGTAAGAGCACTGGCTCCAGTGTCAGGATGACCTAGGGATCGAATCCGGCTCAGACACTTAGCAACCACCCAGAAACACCTGACCGTGTAACCTTGAGCAAGTTACTTAACCCTGATTGCTTTAAAAAAAAAGATTATTCAATTCAACTCCTTCATTTTACAGATAAGAAAACTAAGAACATGAGACTTGGTCAGAGTTATATAGAAAGACAGTGGCAGAAAAGAGATTCTAAATGCCAAGTTTTCTGAGACCTAATTCAGTGCTCTTTTCCCAGGAGAAAAGAAAATAGACTCCCCAGCATGTGTTAGAGTGTTGTATCTTCAATATGAGAGGTAGCCTGGCTTAGTGACTGGAGGGTCAGCCTCTTAATCAAGAATACTAGGGCTTTAAGTACCACCTCTTACACATACTAGCTATTTGTAACTAGGAACTGGGCAGGTACCTTAAATTCAGTTCTCTAAGATTAAAATGCAAAGCAGTTACTCATCTATACTGGTGTGGGGAGTTTCATCACTGTTAATTATTGCCAATGAAATCAGTTATCCAGATGAAAAAAAAAATTAAATACTTAACATAGTACTTCCAGGTGTCCAAAAGTTATTAAGGCTAATAAGAACCCCAACTGTCCCTTGATTTACCATCATGAGGCACTGGTTAGCAAATATTAACACCCTAATGCTGTTGCTGACAAGTACAGGTCACCACTTCCCAAAGGTAAGTGAAGCTGTGGTCAAAAGTAGCCCTTAATGTATGTCCCAGAGAACTACCTGCAATTCATCCAAGTCAAAAAGGGTAAGGAAGATGGGAGAACTCAAACTCCCTGCTCTAGCTAAGCAGAGCAGAGCTACATATAAAAACCACATTAGTGAAGAAATATTTTTTTCAGATTTCTCTGACTAGTGAAAACTGTTCAAATTCATTGGCAGACACATACATATGCATGCCCACCTACCACACCCACTCCTTGAAAAGTTTGCTCCTCATCTTTCTTTGCTATTATGCTATTCTGGCTATATAATCTTAATTGCCCAATCAATTGAGGTATAAAAGACTGAACTCTAGCATGGATCAATGAAATCATTCACTGACTCACCATCTTACTATGACAGATGATGAATCAAGCTACATCCACCCTTGTTAAAATACCTTAGGAAAAATGTTTGCCTGATACTCAAGAATATTGGAGCCCTTCCCTACCTGCCATCGAACAATGCTAAAAGTTATTCCTTTCTTAGCAAGAAATCTATTCACCACAAGTCAAGCATTCATCTCTAGACTGACAGTGCCCCTAGCATTGGTAAAGGAAGAATCTTGTCCTCATAAACTTGGTTGATTAGCGGTCATTTGAATTGATAATCCAAGTCACTGACCTTGCACCCATAACTGTACCTATGACTGACTTAACCACTATGTGTGCTATGATGGACAAAATCAGTTTCGAGGAACTTCAGCTTTGAATCTTTTTGGTAACAAATGGAAGTGTCTCTCAAGTCCTGATGAGCTTTTCAAAGCTTTGCTGTGACATGTCTCTTGTGTAGCAGTGGTCTCCACTTGCAAAGCACTTGGGAAAATGCTGTGAGTTGATGTTCTTTTTTTGTATGTATCTATCATTACCCACTAGCCAGTCACATCCCACACTCCATCCCTAAGGAGAAGCCTTATGTTATAACATATATGTATAGTCCAAGCAAAACAATCACCATATTGGTCATGCCAGAGGATGTATATAAAATCCTGCATCTCTGATCCATTAACTCTTTGCTTTGTGCTTGTTGATGGTTGTCAAGTTCATAAGAAAAGGGGAAAAAATAATTGCTGCTAGTCCCTCCTGAAATCAATCAGAAATTTTTATTATTTGAAAGTAGCCAGGATCATGAGCTTTCCATGTATGTGGTTCGAGGTCAGAAAATTCCAGACAGAAGTGCTGAGCTCTGCAAATTTATGTAAAAATGAATATTCCTTCTTTACTCACAGAGAAACAATATAGTATGATGAAATGATTAGTGGAATTGAGGATTTTATTTTGGGATCTTGAAGAAGTCCTCTCACTTCTTTAGGGTTCAGTTTTCTCATTTGTCGTTGTTTGTCCTTTGTACCCAAAAGGATCAAAATGACAATTGGCTCTCAAATAAATCAGATTCAAATGAGGCAGAATTCCTTGATGTTGTCAGCAGAGTCCAGTGGCAAGTAAAATATAGATAATGGTACTTGTTCCATTTATATCACAGGGTTGTGGGATTTTATAAACCTTGTGAACTGTAATGCTGCTGTTCAGTTGTGTTCGACTTTTAGTAACCCTGTTTGGGATTTTCTTGGCAGAGATGCTGAAATGGGTTACCATTTCTTTCTCCAACTCATTTTACAGATGAGGAAACTGAGGCAAACAAGATCAAGTGAGTTGCCCAGAGTTATACAGCTAGTAAGTGTCTGAGGCTGAATTTGAACTCAAAAAGAATCTTTCTGACTTCAGGCCCAGCAGTCTATCCCCTACCACCACCTAGCTGCCCTTATAAACTGCTAAATATATACTTGCCAGATACTGTTACTTCCTTCTTCAGATCTGGTTCATAAGCAATCCTCTTTACTTTTCCAAAATACATTTTAAGCAAGAAGCCCCACTCCTTTCCAAAAGGAGCAGATATGCGGGTTTCCAGCATGTGGTCACTAAGCAGTACTCATCACCAGCAGAAGCAAGTGAGGAGCTACATTGTATTTCATTTCTTTCTACCTTCTCTCTAAAAAGCTTTTTATGTAATTCCTGTCCATAGGGAGGATAGGGACCAGGCCAGTCAGCCCAATTATCAAAAAAGGAGGCAATACAATATGGTGGAAAGAGTTTGAGATTTGGAACACAAAGAATCTGTGGGTCCTCAAACTAGTCCTCAAAAATTGATCTGGACTTCCATTGCCCTTATTTTAATAAGGGATTTTTGCAATAAATGTCCTCCAAGGCCCATTCTAACTTTAGTTCCTGGGTAAAAAGAACTGACCATTAATGTGTTTTCACATGTTTCAGTGAAGCTTGTACATATCTCAGTTTGCACCTGGAATCTGAAAGTGCACATCGGTCATTGAGAATCAGCATGATTGTAGGGCATGGGTTCCTAATCATTTGGGGTCATGGACCTCTTTGGCAATCTGGTGAAGACTAAGGACCCCTCAGAATCATGTTTTTAATTCATAAAATACATAGGACTACAAAGGAAATTGCTTGCCCTGAAGCAAAGTTGTAAATTTCTTCCCATCCAAATTTATGGACCGCCTGAAATCTATCCATAGAGCCAGCCTGTTCATGTCCTGCCCCCGACACACCATGGCCATGTGACCCTAAACAACTTATCCTAACCTCCTCAAGCTCTTGATATTTCTGTAAGACGAGAAGTTGTAGAGAAGGCACCAGCCTACATTAGTAGGTAGAGTTTCTTCACCTGGGAGTTCCTTATACTCATGAAGTAACAAATACAGTCTCTATCCCTAGGTTAGCCTTTAATATTCAAAAGCCTAATGAACCCCTTCTTTGCTCTAAATCCTCAACAGAATCTCTGCTAGTAATTTCTTAAAATGAGGTCTTAGCATAATAGAAGAAAAATGATATAGTTATCCCTTCCACATTACAACTTTCCCCATCATAGTTTCAATATATCACAGGTTGGCATAAGACATTAAATGGGATATTGGGGAGTTTTGCAGAAGCCACAGATGATAAAAAATACTTAACCCAAATTTTACAATAAGGTACTGTAAACACCCCCATAAAAGAAAAGGAAAATATTCGGACTTCTCTGGTACAGCGTGAGGGCCAAAACTTTTACATAGATTTTTCCAGATTGAAGGGGCACCATGCCACTAACCACCACAAAGTGGAAGAGATCAGATAACTGTGCGTGAATAGTGTCCCTTTTTAACAGAAAAAAAAAAGCGTAAGGAGTAAAGGTTCTTTTGAAGACTCATATATTAATTCTCTGAGACAATTTACTTTAACCAAGTGATCCCTCAAAAGAGAGATTTTGTACTATGAGGCACAGTTACAAATGCTACTTCTAGCTGACTCATGGCCTCATGACTAGTCCACATTACCAATGTGGGCACAGAGCTTTGTGTAGTGGGTGGTAATGGCAAAAGGTTTTCATAAGATCTTTGTGGAAACGTATTGTCCCTGCTTTGGAAAGGTGACATGAAATTGGAAAGCCTCGATTAAAAGAGCAGAAGTGGAAACCAAATGATAGGACTTTGTCAATCCAGGGAAGTGTCCTAAAATGAGGACTATTATTAGGAATCCAATAACTTCAAGAGTTTTGTAATCAGAATGCATGAAGTATGTGTGTGTGTGTTTTAATAGAAAATAACTATTTCCCAATTTAAAGCACTCTAACCCCCCCTACACATGCACAGCATTTGTTTGTCACCTAGCAAACTAAGCCACATCTGTAACTATCCAGTCCGTTAATTGTTTTCTGTATTCATCCCAAAATAAAGAGGCAGAGATCACCGCTACCCTGTATTAGGCATTTTTCCTTGAACATTGTCAGCCATTCTCAAAGTATGATCCATCGCCCTCTGGGGGACCACCCTTTCAGAGGGTCCACAAGGTCAAAACTATTTTCATATTAACACTAAGATTTTTATCTGCCTATTGAAATATCCCCCTCCTTTTCCAACTACCTGTGTGAGGCTGGACATTCTTCATATACTTCAACTAAAACAACATATATAAAACAACAGATTGAATACAGAAATAGATATGAGAATTCAAGTGTCTTCTATTAAGCCAGTCATTAAAGAGATTTTCGAAAGTATGTAAAAGAATGCCACTCTTCTAATTTTTCCAGAAAAAAATAGTTATTTTTCATTAAAAATATATTGTTAATATGTAATTAATTTGTTATTGTTATTTTAAATCAACTGATAAATATTCTAAAATTATCCATTTTAGTTTCTAATATAGTAAATATTGATAGATTTAGCCCCTCTTTTAAACAAAAAGTTATTTGAGTCCTCAGTGATTTTTAAAGATGTAAAGGGGTCCTGAGACCAAAATGTTTTAGAACTGCTGTTATAAATAAAGCCAAGTTCCCCTGTGCAGTCCTCTTCCATTGCTTCATTAGTCAAGTCATTAGTGGCAGGGAATTTATAAATAATACTGTCATAGACTCTCTAAAGTCTTCAGAAATGGTCTTGCCACCATCCCATGCTTTTTGATCATTTTTTTCCATTCCCAACCAGTTATATTCCTTTGTAGGATATAGGGTCATGAACCTATGCTATAGTCAATCTTGCCTTCTGAAAGAGGCTTTTCCCAGTCTTCTTCCACTCCCAACCCTCACTGAAAATGGAAAATTACCTCCCATTTACACAGTAGATACCTTGTATATACATAACTGTGTTCATGTTGTCTGCCCCCTTAGACTCTCAGCTCCTTGAGATTAAGGACTGTTTTTTGCCTTCTTCCAGCTCCAGTGTTTAGCACAGTGCCTGACACATAGTAGATAAATAAATGTTTGTTGAGTGATTAACTGAATGGAGTTATTTCAATTCAGCTCAATAAACATTTATTAAGCACCTGCTATTTGCCAATAACTGTGCTAAACAATGGATGTGCAAATAAGAAAAAGAAAAAGGCAGTCCCTGCCCTCAAGGAGCTTACAGTTGAATAGGGAAACCTCTACTAGATAGAGATAGGCACATAAATTCTGAAGGCTTGCTTCCCACTTTACTGGGTGAACTTACAAAGGTTTATCTTAAGAAGATCATCATTGTCAGCTGTGTTTGAAAACAAAGGTCAAGGAAAACAACAGTGAAAAACTTCAGAGCCCTGATCTGTGAAATGACCAGTAATTCAATCAACAAGCATTGATTATGTACCTATTATTCACCAAGCACAGTGCTAGTTCTTGGGATACAAATACAAAAGAGACATAATCCCTATCACTCTACTAGAGAGATACACCATGTTCATAGATAACTCTATGACCTTGGGCAAATCATTTAACTTCTCTCTGCTTCAGTTTCCTCATTTCCAAAATGTGATTAAAAATAGCATGGGGGGGGGGGGAATGTGCAGTGGAGGGGCCGGGTGGAGCAGTGAATAGAGCACCAGCCCTGGAGTCAGGAGGACCTGAGTTCAAATTTGGCCTCAGACACTTAACACAAAACTGTGTGACCTTGGGCAAGTCATTTAACCCCAATTGCCCTACCTTCCCCCCTCCAAAAAGCAAAAAAAATAAAAATAAAAATAAAAATAACATCTATCTCACAAAGCAGTTGTGACTATAAAATGAAATACTATTTGCAAAGCACTTTGCAAACTTCAAAGTCCTCTACAAATGTTAGCTATTATTAAATATGTAAATATAGGCCATATTCCTCTCAAAAATACAGTAATGCCCTAGGGTACTGATAATTGGAGCCTTTTGAAAAGGAGGTAGCACTTGAATTGAACCTTCCTTGGGGATTCTTAGAGATGGAGGTAAAGAGGGAGAAGTTCTAGGTATGGGGAATGGTATATGCAAAGAAGAAAAGATGGAATATGTTCAGTCTTATCTGGGGAATGCAAGTAGACCATTTGGGTTGGAAGAGCAAGTGAATGACAAGTGATGGGCAAGCCTAGACAAAATAGGTAGGCATGAAAGATGGGCACAGTTCAGATCAAGAAACAGGGTTGATATGAATGAGTACAAGGAAATGTCAGAATCCTAGGGATTCTGAGCAGGGTAGTAAATTGTCCAATCCCTCCCAGTAGTGATGGTAATGTTGATTGGATTTTACCCCAGAGAAAGGGATGAAAGTTAGAGTGGTGCACACATACCGGCAGAGCAGTTGGCAAGATGCCCAGAGTAGATTGGCACTAGTGTCCTGGTTGTGGAATGAGGCTTGCTCCTTCAGGCATCACCTTTATTTTGCTTATTTTATATGTTTTAAGGGAGAGTCCATTAGACTCTGAGCTCCCTATGAGCAGGGATTACTTTTTTGCTTTTCTTTGTATGTCCAGCACTTACCACAGTCCCTGGCACACATAGTAGTTACTTAATAAATGCTTGTTAATTTGACTTGGCTATAATGGAAGGAGAGAAGTCATTGGGGAATAACAATAATGTAAAAAAAGAAAACATCATTAGTAAGACATTTCAAAAGAATATTGAGGTGAATAATGTTTTCATAGGTTTATATGTGACCATAAGCCTCTCTCTGAATCCCATGGGGGCCCAGAACTAATAAAAAACAAACAAAAAAAAAGTTGGTTTTTTAAGTCAATTCAGAAAACATTAAGTGTGTACTATGTTCAAGGCACTGTTCAAGGTACTGTGTTCAGCACTGTTCAAGTGCTGAGCCTTGAGGATCATTTCCCCTCCACTGCCAAAAAAAATAACAAAGTTATGTGGTCAAGGACCTTAACATCTAATTTGGAATGAAAGAGGAGTCAAGAGTCAGAGGCATGAATGTGTTGGGAGGGGAAATAGTGGAAATTCAAAGAAAAAGTCCTAGAGAAGATCTTCAAGATAACTGAGGGAGGAAAGATCAATTCTTTTAACTGGAAGAGACATTAGGGACTTCTTCCTAGAGGAGGTGGCCTCTTAGTTGAACCTTAAAGAAAAAGGAGATACCTTTGTAGACACAGATGGAAATCCCTTCCAAAATTTAGCAGAGGGCATCAACAAATGAATGGAGATGAGAGAAGGCAAGATGAGAGAAGAGGAAGGTGAATGTCTAGTAGGGCTAGAATGTAGGTGACATAAAATGTGGCATGAGATGGTTTTGGAAAAGTTAGTTGAAGCCAGATCTCAGAGGGTATCAAATGCTAATACCGAGAGTATATTTTATTTGGAAGGCAATGGGAAGTCACTGAAGTGTTTTGTTTTTGTTTTTTAAATTGTCACTTTTGTAGATTTACATGATGCTAACAGTCCTACAGGAAAAGATCTGGTGGTAGTGAAAGGGATACACTGGAGTAGAAATGCAATGAAAGTCACCATTCTAGTTAGATGGTTTTTACATAGTATAAGGGAAAAGAGATGAGAGCTTGAAGTAAAATGGTTGCAATGGAAATGATCGGGAAGAGATAGATTCAGTCAGTAAAGTATATAAAGATTCTCTTGTTAAAGTAGTCTTCTTCCACAGTTTAAAGCTTCTTGGCTTTTGAGTTTTGCAGAAATATGATAAATACATTCTGTCTTGCAGCTCATGCTCACAGCCATAAGTGACTGGAAAGGGAAACCTTTCTAGACATGTTATAATCAAACCTTCATTTTGGGCTTTGTGAGAGCACGAAAAACAGATGCAACAAGAACTTAAGGATAAAATATTCTACTGAAAACCACCATTTTCCAGAACCGATGAGCTTATTCTTACCCTACTTTATTCAAGAACTGGCATATGAGAAATGGAAAGGTAAACTCCCATCACTGTGCCAGACCAGGAGAGAGGGACTAATTTTAATAAATCAGGATGAAACATGAAAATGTCAACTTAATCAAGCATTTAAATTTTATTAATCAAGCCTAATTTTTATGAGTGCAAATAATCACTGAAGCTGGACAAATTTGTTCTAGATTGCATCAGAAACATAATTTTAATATTTAATGGGCTGATGAATTTAAATGGAGAATTATCTTTATGAAACATGTTCTTCATAATTTGCCATTAAATGAGAAATAAAAATATCAACATAAATCTTACATAAAGGTTATTTAACTAAATGTTGGTACTATAAATATTATAAATGCATTATGTCCTAATTTAGCACAGTATACTACATAAAGAAGAAATGGTAAGTTGGCTAGCTGGTCTTTTCCTAGACTGGAGAGAGCTGCTTTCTGTTATGGGGAAACTCAAGACAACTGTTAAGCAGGTTTTGCCTGAAGTTTCATTATAATCATTTACATTCTAGCTTTTATACTGGTATCCAACACAGAAATTCACTCTAGTCTTGGTGGGGCATTGTGGGTCTGAAACCATCAGTATCTCCTTTTGGGGGTTAGGCATTTTTTTTACGGAGAAAATCATAATCTTTTTTCATTTATTATTCCTAGGAATAAGGGTTTAAGGGAAGAACAGAAGTCTTCTGGTTGCATAATTTTTTGACATTCAAAACATACTCCATTTTTAAAGTTAAAATTTTTACAAAATGTTCTCATGATGCCTCAAAATATTCTAGGCAAAGGAAAAAAATCATTGTCAGAAAATTTTCTCACTGCAATTTTTTTTCCCTTCACAAACCACTTAAGGATTGGGCTTTTTTAAAAAGAACTTTTATAGCCCTTAATTCAGCCCAACAAATTGTTGTGGCCCTATAAGTACAACATTAATTTCTCAACAAAGATAGATGGTCTATTGTTTTCAAATCAACTCTTGGAAGGCCCAAACTATACAAAAAGGAGTATGGTGGTTTCAAAAATGCTTTCTCTCCAACATATGAGCAAACTGATACATTTTTTTTCCTGAAAAGAATTTCTTGCTTACAAAGTTTCCAATAGTTAGAAATATTTCTAATCTGATCATAACAAAATATATAAAGAAATACATATACATCAGAAGATGGACACACATTTTAGAGAAGGCTTATGTCCAAGTGCTTATCATGCCTGTCTGAAAGTTTTTTATACAAATAAGGTAGTCACTGGCATAATTTAGAAATTAAGTAGTCTTAAGACTTAGTTTTAAGCCATATAAAATGGGGCCCTTTCTGCCATAAAGTCACAATTGGTGAATGAAATTCTCATCCTTGCTTAAAATGCCTTGCCTTGAGATAGCTGTTTTCAATTTTATTTAAATGAAAAAGATGCTATTAATTTAGTAAAAATATTCTGTCAGCAAAAGTTATTAAACTTGGTTGAATAAAAGAGCTCAATGATTGATATAATCACCTATTAATTCTATTAGAAAACCCTAAGTTTTAATTTTTCTGCTTGACAAAATAATGTAAGAAAACATTACTATTATAAAAGCTTATTTGTAGGTATGGATTGAGTATATATTTTTTTGCTTTTTTTCTACTAAACTAAATTAAAACAAAACAAAACAAACACAATCTCCTAAAGGCAACAGCATCAGAATTTTGCCTGGAAACAAAAAAACAAAACCAAAAAAAAAAAAACCCCCAAAAAAACCAAAACCAAAAAAACAATACAGTATCATGCCTTTAGATGGAGACATAGTTCAAATAAACGCAAGTACCCGTTCACAGAGCTTTGTGTAAATATAAGGACGATTATGTAGGAGCGATGACGATGGAATATGAAAAGAAATACACTTAACCTGCTTATACTTATTATATAATTTTTATTAGTTATTATTTAACCTATCTTTACCTGTTGAGGTGTTTGGTTTTTCTGTATTAAGTTGACACTTAAAAGAAAAAAAAGGTTCTCTTCTGTTGGCCAATAAAGTAAATTTACTGTCCTGGCACCTTTCAGCAAAACATATTATTCTGCATATAAGAATTCTGTTGTTGATGATTCAGAGTAGAGGGCTGCATGTAATCAGTGGCATGCATCAAATGGCATCTGATAGCCACATTAAAGCCACATTTCCTATTAAGAATCAGACTAAATTACAACATGAGCACTTCCCAGAATGAGCCAAGGAAATGCATTCTGCAAGGAGAAATAATTGTATTTGAGTGTCTCTGTAAAAATCAGGAAGTCTTTTAGCAGTAAAGTACTAATGCTTTTCTTTTTTTTTTTCATCTGCCTTCTTTTGTACTGCAATATATTCCGTTTTACTGGCAAGCCTATCACACTAATTATTATTACATCTAGTGGTTCAGTTATCTTGATGACTACTGTAGCTGAAATGCTCCAAGGTCAAATCCTTAATAGTGTGAATCAAACTAAGCGGCCATCATCCATGCAGTTGTTTTTGAGAGATACCAGATGAGAACTTACATTGCAGACCTGTTTATGATTCTTATTTTTATTGTAAATGCGGTATGAATTTTGTGCATGGTTTAATTGAACTATTCATTTCATCCGAGTTCCCCCTCAAAAGTCGGGCAAGGAGCAGGTGTCCTGATGGGGAAATGACCAAATAAACACAGTTATAACAGGCTTATTGACTAGGAAAGTCTTCGGCTTGACCCCAGGTACTTTCAAGTGACCTGAAATAGTCTGAGTGGTTTAATGCATCCTCTCAATCCATACACATTCAATAATTTTATATTACATTTACACACAAGTATAGTAAATCCATTGACACACAAATGCATGTTGTGGTTAAGCTATGTGCAGACAGAGTGAACTAAATGAACTCCAGGCTTATGCTGAAGAATACCATTCTCACAAAATTCCTTCATATATAAACAGTGAGCATATTCATTTAATTTATAACATTCCCAAATTTTACAGCTATATAAATTTGATGGTCTATATTTGCCACATATAAAATCTCTTTCCTGTGAAACAATTTTTCTTTGATTTAAAAAAAAAAGAACATCAGTTAAATACATCTGGAAAAAGTGCTTTCTTCTTTCCTTCAGATGTAGTTTCTTTACATTCTCTCCTAGAATAAAATTATTTGAATCATGTATTTATTCACGAAGAATATAGCAGAATACCCACTTAATACACAGGTTATTTCTGCTGGAAAAAGTCAGACAGACAGACAGATAGCAAGACAGAGACAAAAGAGAAAAAGAAACTCATAGTTTCCACTCCCACAGGCCCCACCCCCTCACTCCACATTCCTTGTTTGTAATGTTGTGGTTGAACTAGAATGAATACCTCTTTTCCTAAGATATCCAAAATGAAATGATCTTAAGAAGCAATTCCTTTTGACACTTTTCACTTAAAGAATGCAAATTTAGGAGAGGACTTTCTCCTGAAGAAAAATCATAACAGAAGGATTTTAAAGATTATTAGTACGTCTTATAACTCCATTTTGTCTTTAAGTTTAAAAAATATTTTTAATACACTTCTAAAGTGATATTAAGGAACTGGTATTGGAGTCTCTTACATTGGTCATGGGGGTTACTTTTATCTACCTTCTTCAGCTTTTTCCTCAGTCTCATCCTCTCTCACAGCTTTCCCTTTCACAAATCTTTTTTTTTTTCCCCTCATGGAATGCTACTAAAGAAATTGTCAAATTTTTTATTTGAGTTGTCAACTTCATTTCTCAGGCTTTCCATTAAAATTAAGGCTTATTCCTTTGAAAAATAGGAAGCGTTGACTAAACTGGAATACCACAAAAATGATTGCTAACAAGGGATGCTCCAGCTCAGGTCACAGGCTATATTTCTGGATGCAAACTGATTTAATTTTAAGGAACCTTTTCATTTGTTGTCAGAAGTTCCGCTAAGCATATATTTTTTTGACAAGCAACTATTTTTATACAGATGTTGAGAACAAAAGAAGAAATATTTTACTTTAATTTTAAATGTTCTCTGCCTACTGTTTGGCCATAATATAGCTGCCATACCACATTTGAGGCCTTCTACGTGTGTTTTTTAAAATGTCATCTGTATTAGTATTACATTCAAGGAATAGTACCAAGAATCAGTTTCTTTCAAGACCTTCTTCCACTGTGTGGCATATAAGTCTGTGACAAGTGACATTACAGAAGGTCATGTCACTTTTAACTGCTTGCATTAGATCTTTCTGATTTCCCTGGTGCCCTTCCTTTGTTTGATTAATGCTACTTGATTTCAAGCAAGGTATCGGGAAGCATAATTTGGAGAGAAAATTCGAGAGAGGTTCTAAGATTTTTCCCCCTGAAAACTTGTCTGTGTGTATATATATGTACACACACACACACACACACACACACCTTATTTAACATAATGTATCATTCCTTTTTTCATTCCATTGTTATTGGGAAACAGCATTCCTCCTTCAAAGAAATGCTACTTTTTTGTAGTATCACTGCTGGCAAAGGTTTGGTCAGTTTTTAATGTATTCCTAAAAACCAAACTAGGTATGTAGTGATTATTTCAGGTTTATTTAAAGAGGAAAAGCTTGGACTATGAGAATGGCAATCCTTGTTTTTCTTAGCAAAGTATTTAACTCAAGTACTCTACTTGTAAATGGCAGATGCTATTTGAATTCTCAGGACAAGGTCACAGTTTTGTACAATCATTAAATGTAGTGGTTATTCTCCAGGGGCTATTCTGTGGTCTGTTTGGAAGAGCTCAGCTTGTCAATTCTATAGTTACCTAGTGTTGACTTAGCCCAGGTTTTGGACTACAAAGGAAGTTAAGGAAAATCCTTAGCCTCTGAGTTACTTTTTTCAAGATACCAGAAAAGCCTAGAGATCCGTTATTAATAACCATGTTTCTATACTGAAGTCTCTAGATTACTGAAATTTTGGGCCAACAGCCCTTGTGCCTTTCAGAAATTTGAATGCTCTGCTCAGGAATGGGGGAAGGACAGGAATTAGCATTGTGGTTAATTGTAAAACTCTAATTGAGTCTTCTTTTCAAGGCACTCCAAACTTTACCTGTGCTAGAGTGACTCCCCAGGAGAAAATTTAGACCTCCACTAGGAATTTGTAAAGCACCTTTGTGCCCCTGGGGCATACAGATCAAATGGGATGGTGATATCCATTGTGAGGCTATTGTGAAGATATCAGCAGGGTGTCATCTGCATTAAAAATCCCTATTTTTAGGGGTTTATAACTTGGCATTAAAAACTCTTTGGAGAGCTGAAACTCCACACAAAGCTAGTCTCCCTAAGACAACACTTTTCTGCCAAATTTAAAAATAAATTGTTGTGTTGGGTGGTTCTGGCTGCCCATTTGTAGAGCAATTGTGCGTATCCAATTACACGTTTGTGCAGTGTGGGAACAGTTTGAGTTCTGCAAATGAAGAGGCCCATTCTCTAGGCCTTCTTTGTGCAATTCTTGCACATCAGGCTCACAGCTGGTTTGCAGAAAGTGTGAGGTAGGCTGCTTGTTGCTTTTACGGACTAATAATGTTTTGGCATTTTGAAAATTAAATTGGCACAAGCAGAGACGACAAACTCTTAGGATAGTGGTTCAGTAATTGTGTTTTAGATTTCCTGACAAACATTTGAAAGCTTCTTGAAGATTTGCCTTACTTTATCTCTACTTTGTAATAGGTTTAAATCTCCCCGGTTGAGTCACTTTGGTCTTGTTAGGTGACTGATGTGAACTTTTCCAGTGGGTTTATTTTTTATTTTATGGCAGGCTAAATAGGTAGGTGTACGTCCATTTAATGTTATACTTTTATTAATAGTTTGTTAATATGGGGCCTTCATTTATCACATCAGTAAATGGCATAGTGTCCATTTTGCTCAGCTTGGTATATCTGATCTCTTGTTTTGATTTTTCTCAGTCAGTATTTTAGATGAGATATTTACTGGTTTTAAGGGAGAAATGAAGGCATTATATCTCCCCAAGATCTGCAGAGGGTATTTTATTTTCCAAGGGAGTGGTGGAAGAGAAGGAACTACACCTTGGAGAATCATAGGAGTGTAATTCATATGTGCTGCTGATATTGGCATAGAGCACTGTACTTTCTTTTCAGACTTTTTCCAGTGGTTTTTACCCTTACTCTAGCCTGGTTTGGGAGGCATCTAGTGTGCCCACCCAGTACAAATGGTTAGTATTATTTTTCACATATATGTTTATATATATTTGCGAATTCAGGAAGATGAAAAGCTATAAAAGGTTATCATAGCTTTGACACATTGTTTTCTTATTAAATTTCTACTAGAAGAAGCTGCACCTGTATATGTGTGTATCTCACAGCAAAGTTATCAAACATGTGGCCTCCAGGCAACATGTGACCCACACCCCTCCCTAGTAGACTTGAACCAAATTAAAATATAATTGGGAAATATTTAACAAAGGAAATAAAATATTAAAAACCATAGATAATATTACATTTTAAAACGAAGTCAATATGCAGTCCACAGGGAGCCTTATGTGTGGGTTAGTAGCCCCGGTTTCTATCTCAGCACCTAGCATAGCACCTTTCACACAGTAAGTGACCCACAAATGCTTTTTGAAAGAAGAGATAGAATTATAGATAATGTAGTTAGATGGAGTGTTCAAAGATGCCTCCTTCTTTATAATCTGTGACTCAGAGTCACTCATCTCTGGGTTTTAGACTATACATATATAGAGAATTTTTCTAAAATATTAATATCTCTACCCTGAAGAGGAAATCTTTGAATATATTTCATGGATAAGTTTCTACAAATGTAACACTCCCAGCTCCTATCTAAGCACTAAAGGTAACAATGGTATAGGGTATAGGACAGTTTTTGTTTCAATGTACAGAAAAAGCAAAAAGCACAAAGAAATGTCAAGTGACAGTAAGCAAATCCAGAAAACATATAAATAGACAATAAACAATCAATACAGTTCTCCTCACTCTCTGAATGGTAGAATTTCCCACTGGATCCATTTCCTTCAGATTCATAGTACTATCTTGTGATTTATACTCCCCTCAGAAGAAAAATGAACATTGGGGTTGCTAGTAAAGCGCCACTCCCTTCCCTAGCATTCCAGGGAACGTTCCTCTTTCCCACTAGGCATTTAATACAGCTTTTGGTATATCTGTAATGACTCTAGAATACTAGTATTCCTTTCTTGTAAATCTCTATCCTCAGACAGAAGTTTGAGCTGCCTTATCTATAAAATGAAGAGGGCTAGGCTAGATGAACTCTCTGCTTCTTGTCCCCTCTAGCTCTTAGATCTCATGAATGTTAAAATGTTCATGTAGCTTGGAAATATGTTCTGCAAAAGAAACCAAACAACTGGTTAAATCTTTTTGCATAAAACTCTCTGACTGAAGATTTGTGTGATGTCATTGCAATTTAATAGCTCACATTGATACTGTGCTTTGACGTTTGTAAAGAGTTTTACATTTTTGTTGTTCATTTGTTTCAGTCGTTTTTGACTCTTCTCGACCCCACTTGGTCTTGGCCATTTCCTCCTCCAATTCATTTTACAGATGAGGAAACTGGGTTAAGTGATTTGCCCAGGGTCATACACCTAGTACATGTTGGAAGCCAGATTTGAACCCAGAAAGATGAGTCTTCCTGACTCCAGACCCTGCACTCTATCTACTGCACCACCTGGCTGCTCAGAGGGTTTTACGTACATTATCTCATTTGATTCTCACAGTAACTCTGTGACAGTAGGTGTTATTTGTACTTTTTATACAGGTGATGAAACAGGCTCAGACAAGTTAACTGCATTGTCTTCCCCAGTCATGGCTAGTAAGAAGATTTAAACTCAAGTCCTCCTTACTCCCAAGTCCCAGGTGGAACTGAGCCTGGAACATAGATAGATAGTCTTGGAAAGAGCCAGGAATGATTTAGAAATGGTAAAAAGAAAGAACTGAAAGAGCTGGGAAAGATGATGCCTGCCTTCCTTTTATGAAGGAACAATTTAAGAAGCATTATAAACTTTGTCTCTGTATGAGGGCTTGGACTAGATCTGCCTTAGTTGTTTTTATAGGATAGCTAGTGTTAGGGAGGCTAAGAGCCACTAATAATAACTGTGAACTCACTAAGATTATAGCAGTGTGGTGGTAAATATTGAACATTTTTATAAACATGATACACTTTTAAGTTTAATCTGCACTAATAATATTTTCTCCATCACTTTTTAAAGTCTAAACACTCAACAAAGAGATAAATCAAGCCCTGATTTGTAATATCCAATTTCCAAGGTATAAATGCTCACACAGAAAATTTAACACTGACTCTTCTGAACCCATCAGAGTTAATTCCAACACATCTCTCATCAAGAACAAAGTCTGGTAGTACAACTATCCCTCGGAATAGTTAGAATCATGCTTTATGTAGGTCAGCTGACATTCAAACCTAGAACAATGGAATCTTAGAGTTGGGAGAGACTTTAGAGATGGTCTAGTACACACCCACCTTTTTTTTTGCCCTTTTTTTGGGAGGGCAATTGGGGTTAAATGACGTGCCCAAGGTCACACGACTAGTTAGCGTTAAGTGTCTGAGGTCACATTTGAACTCACGTCCTCCTGACTCCAGGGCCTGTGCTCTATTCACTGTGCCACCCAGCTGCCCCACACACCCACCTTTTTAAGAAATATGTTTTAATGGATTTGTGTTAGAAGAACTTTTGAATAGTTTGTATGTTCCCTATAACACATTCCAAGGCAGTAAAGCATATTTTAAAATATCTTTATGTATTGTCATATTTATAGGACAGTCAAAAGCTCACTGCTTTTAGTGTATGGGATTTGTATATGTTGTAAAAATGCATTATCTAGAATTTTATGCAAATACTAATTCAAATAACTGTACTAACAACTATTAAGTTAGGTATCTTGATCTCTTGACCATTACTAGAAATTGCATATCCCTGGGGGCAGCTAGGTGGCATAGTGAATACAGCATGGGCCCTGGAATCAGGAGGACCTGAGTTCAAATCCGACCTCAGACACTTAACACTTATTAGCCAAGTGACCTTGGGCAAGTCACTTAACCCCAATAGCCCTCCGAAAAGAAAAAAATAAAGAAATTGCATATCCCCATGGGAACCATGCTTATATGAAGCAAACAAAGTCAACTATACTTAAAGGTGGCAGGAATCTTTTGGAGGAAGATTTAAACATACTCCACAACCACATCCTATCTAATAATTTGTCACAGAAGAAGTAGTGTTCTTAGTCGATATAAAGCTGGTCTCCAAGTCAGGCCAACCCAGAGTTCAGGTTATACCTCTGACATGCTAGACAAATCATTTAATCTCCATCTAGGCAACTCATTAACCTAAATTCCTGAGTAGTTGCCAATTTGCACTAGTAGAGAGTTTTCCTCACCTACATATATGAAATCACAGCTAAAAAGACAGGCAATCAGAAAATTAAGGGTTGTGCATTAAGTGGTTGGATTTTATATGTAAGGAACCATTTCTTTTTGGTTCATATTCACTGAGGTCATCAGTCTATATGAGTATGTGTATGGGTGTATGAACAGAACCATGAGGTGATAATAATAGTAATAAATAACAATAATAATAACTGGCATTTATATAGCATCTTAAATTTACGAAGCACGTAATAAATATCTCACTTAATCCTCACAATAAACCTAGGAGTTAGATGATATTATTCATCTTATTTTACTAAAGAGGAAACTGAGGCACAGAGATTTAATGACTTGCCCAGAATCCCACAACTAGTAATTGTCTGAGGCAAGATTTGAACTCAGGTCTTCTGACTCCATACCCATCACTCGATCTATTGCATCACCTAGTACCTGAATGAAGTATGGTCAACTCTTGATTATGGGCAATGATGTGTATGAGGAGAAGGGGGGAATGATATGAATAACTCCCAATTAGAAAATCTAAAAAAATCATTAAAGTCGATTTCAAAATAAATTAAATTATCTTTATTTAGAAATTTTGCCTTCATAATTTTTTAAATTAATTTACATCCTCATACCACTCACCAATCAACAAGAGAAAGAAGTTTCCAAATGTGAGAAGTGGCAAGAAGGAACCAGCTTGGAGCTAAAAACTTCTCTCAGATAATCTACAAAGTAGATGATCCATGATCCATGTCCATAGATAATCAAGAATCAACTGTTGTAGCCTGAAACTTCACTTCAGGCAACAACCCGTATGAATCCCATGCTATTGAACAATGCCCCGAAGAAGGCTAGCATAATTCCTCTCCAACACAGGAGATGACAAATAACAATAATAATAGCAAACATTTATATGATGCCCACTCTGTGCCAGGCACTGTATTAAGTGCTTTACAATTATTATCTCATTTGATTCTCACAATAACTCTGGGAGGTAAGTACTATTAACCCCATTTCACAAGTGAGGAGATTGAGAAAGAGAGAGGTTAAGTGACTTGCTCAGGGTCACACAGCTAATTAATGTCTGAAACTGGATTTGAACCCAGCTCTTCCTGGTGCTACCTAATTTTGGAACCAGGAGATCATCTGATCCAGCCTCAGTTTACAGATGAGGAATCTTAGTCTCATAGAAGTAAAGTGACATAGCAAGTCATACTTCTTGCTAAGGGCAGAACAGCATCAGTGCCTAGGTTTCCTATCTCTTGACCCAATACTCTTTCCCTCAAACCAACACTTTTGATGAATAAGAAATGTAGGCCTACATAGTCATTTGAATGTTTAGTAAGTTTGCCCTGAATCTAAAGTGCTTGAACAATATGAATAACGAGAGCTAGAAAAAAAATATTCCTAGTCTAATGTTTACCCAAGTAGAATATAGATATAGTTATATACATACACATATACATATATAAACCTGTATATGTATATATATTGTCCTGAAAGTTTGAGTGGATATGTGTATACACACATCGTGCGTTTGTATTTGTGTATATAGTATATGTGTGTATGTAAATAATCTGCATTAAGACTCTTGGCACATCCTATATATCAGACTTTTCATAGGATGCTTCATGTAGATACACACACACATACACACGTGTGCATATTTATAGTTTTTCTCATGCTTCTAGATGGTGTGGATCAATTAAAGACAGAGCATCATCCAAATCTCAGTCTCTAGACTGGATATTTTATTTTTCAGCATGTTTCAAATGTTAATAAAGTTTTCATCCCTAAAAAGCTCCCAATTGGCAGAACAAAATTCTCTTCTTGAAAATCATGACGACAACGTCTGTTTCTGTCTGCAGGTGGTGGAGGACATGCTGGAGGACGAGGAAGAAGAGGATGACAAAGATGACAAGGTAATTATCTTCCCCAGCGCTCAGGTGCCTGGGGATGGGCGAGTTTAGACATGACACTGTTTTTACAGACAGTTAAAAAAGGAGTTGAAGCGTTTTAGTCCAGAAAATTGGACAGTGCTGTTTATCATCCTAACAATGCCACTGGATGTTGCCGGAAGGAGAGAGGACTATAAATCCTCTTCTTTTTTGTCCAGAGCTGGGTCAAATATTTTTCTGCCAGGAACAAAAATAATTCAGCTTGTCTGGAACTTGATAGCTCTTCTGAAGATAACGGCAGTGACAACTGTTTTTGAAGGACAAAAATTTGTCCTGTCTTGAGTATTACAAATAGGACTATACTTTAGGGAGAAAAAAAAAGAAATAAAAATAGCAGTCCCACATCAGTTGAAGATGGGATCCTGTCATCTGTAATTTTCAATGAATTGCCTGGTTAAAAGAATGGCCCATATATGAGTGGCATTCTGTAAGGCATTTAAATAATCACAACTCTTGCCAGTGTCCACTTGCTTTGGAATAGGTACTGTGCTTATAGGCCCCGAGACCTAGTCCTTCTTACCTCTACATATTTCTCTTCCTGGGTGGATGGTCCCCGTACAGCATTTTGGCCACAGTAAATAACAGTTTCTACATCTAATTGAACCAAGTGATGGGACAACTGGAATTGTTTGTTCTCCCTGGGAGAGGGAAAAACCAGGGGGAGGAAATTAGAATGACCTTGTACCACTGCTTTGATGGGGGGTGTTGGTAGGATGGTTCTGCTGTGGAGAAAAGGGCTATGGATCAACCTTTGGCTTGCCTTGGGGTATTTCCAGACTAAAAAAAAGTAGAAAACAAGAAAGAGAGAAGATGACTGATTTAAAAAAAAAATAAATTGCTCTGCATAGAAAACCAAATTTTGACCTTCACCAGTATTCATCTGACTCCTGTTGTAGTAAAGCAATGAAATTTTTTTGAAGAGAGGAGAAAAACAGTATATCTTAATTTATGCCTTTGACCTTTGTTTCTAGTAGAGATGTACAGTTATATACCAGTGTAAGAATTTGTGTGCTGGCAGCAAGCATTAGAAATGTCAAAAAAAATCTCAGTGATTAGTTAATCCCCTGAATGATTTTTTTTCCCAGATAGCTAACATCCAATGCTTTAAAGAATATGGAACACACACACACACACACACACACACACACACACACACACACACATTCCTACAGTGGTTCTTTCTTTTGCTGTTTCAAACATTTTAAAATTGAGAGAGCTGTTCTGTGAAATCCTTCTGTACATTATTTAGTCATTAGCTACATCATTTTAGTATCATCAAACACTGAACTAACAAAACCCCCTTCTGCAAAAACACATATGTGCTAGTTTTTAATGTTAAATAATGTGAGCATACACTTCTGGCAATAAAAGATATGATTTATTGCGAAGGTCAGCCGTGTAGCTGTAGAGAGCTTGTATTTTAACTCAACATGCTAGCTCTGAATCATCATTTCTCTTCTGATAAACACTAAGCTGCCATCCATTTATGGCCATTTTCCCTTGCTTGTAGCAGCTTTATTATTAAAGCTACTGTAAGGGATCCATCCAAGCAGCATGTGTATTCCCAGAAATTTTAATAACTGTGGGCCCATAGTGTCGTTTGCTGCTTTAATGTTTCTGCTTGAAATCGTTCTATTTCCTTGGCACCTCCTTGCTTCCCAGGCTCCTAAAAATCTTCCTTTCTTTTTTTGGGGTGGGGGAATGCAGCAGAGGTGGGGTTGGGGGGAGAATAAAGGGAAAGAGATAGAAGAGTAAGAGCAGAGAATGGGAACAGGGAGAGGGAGAGAAAGAGGGAAAGGGAGAGGAAAAGAGAGGGGAGAGTCAAGGAGTCTCTTTTGAACCAGCTCACCAAAACATAGTTATAAAGCAAAAACCTACCGGATTAGGAAAAACACAGAAAATCCCTGGAGCTGTGTTCATCCTATTCTAATGTTTATCCTAATCCTAATCTAGCCTCAAAGTCACCCCCTTGATTCTGATACACTTTCTGATCTACTTACTAAAGTTGTTTGAAAAAGACTGCTTAAATTACTGTGTAAATTCAACTATATTTTTATAGGAGGCAGAAGAAGAGTGTATTTTCCATATGAAATGAATATCATTTGATTTTCATAAATCCCAACCCTTTTTTCAGTAATATGAAATGTTTTTTTAAACTCTTATAATGCAATTTGTAGCATAAAAATCATATCCTGCACAAAAAAGAAAATGACAAAGCTGATCATTTACAATAGATTTTTAAGTGCTTTCATAATAGGAGATAAAATCTTTTGCATGGACTTTTTAAACTATGGGGGTTTTATTATTAAAAAATGGAAATATGGAAAGGATCCTTTCCCATTTACCAGCTTCCGTCTCTTGGACAGATTACACACCGCTAAACACTGCAAGGTTTAGATGTCAGTGTGTTCCAGTGGTGGCAGGGCAATTTCCTACTTTTAAACATTCATTGGTTCTTCAGTGTAAAGTTTACATGTAAAGTCAGGCATAATGGAATGTGTGTGTGTGTGTGTGTGTGTGTGTGTGTGTGAAACAAATGTGTCTTTGCTATGCCAGCAGGTACTGACCTCCAGCTCTCATTATTCCTGTTTTCTCATATGGTATAATAGTAAGGTCAGGTCAGTGGGTTCTCTTATAGGATAAAAGTAAAAAAGATTAATAAATGTGCCAAAGCCTCACTTTAATTGAACCTGAAGCATATGTTGCAAGTATGTAAAATATGTCCCAGATGTTTCACCATGGCTAGTGTCTTAGTTTTCCTTGATTACCACAAGGCAGCTATTAGTCCTGTAACCTTTGGACTTGGGGGTAAATGGGGTATTACATGGCACGAAACTAGAGCACCTGTTTTCCATTCAGCAAAGACCCCTGGCAGGCTTCGCCTAAACCCATCCATATGTTTTCACTTAGCAGATTGTTGGACGATCTTGAAAAGTGTCTTTCTTTAGAACCAGCATAGATATTAGTCACTTACTCACAATGAAAGTGCAAGTCACTGGCTACTTGACAAGGTCGGCCTGGTCATAAGTTGAAGTAGTTTCTCTGAATTAGGCTTGGAGTGCTTTTCCTTACTGCCCCCTCTATAAATCTCACAGTTAAAGCTATAAGAGAGTCAAGCAGATTAAAGATCATAATTAGCTTAAACAATGGCACTGTCACATCTTTGCAATCACCACTGACTTTGGTACTGCAGAAGTCTTTGGTCAAGGTGGGTGAAGCTTAGCCTTCTCCGGTGTGAGCCCAGACCCTCAGATCTTCCCCCAGATTATCCTGTTTTAACATTTAAACCTGCTTTTCATTAAAGTTGCTGATCTCTATTCAGGTGAGGCCCTACATCCTCAGACTTGTCATGACATGCATCCTTTGTTGTTTTTTTTTTTCTATACTCAAATCTTGACATCAGGTCTCTTCTCCGTGGATCCTGCTCTGAGGTCTCCATAAAGGCGAAAGTCAGGGCTTAAATTGCAGGCCTCGGGTTTACTGTTGTTAAGCCATTAGGATTGATTATTCAATAATGAACCACGGAGTTGTTAATATTTTCACTTATCAGTGTTATACAGTACTACTACATTAAGCTCTGTTGTAGATGACATTTGTTGTGTATTAAATGTTACAAAGAGATAAGGCTGTGTTCTCAATGCTGCATGTTCTAGACCATCCTCTGAATGTACAATGTCGTCCACCAATCACAGATTCACAGTTTGATCTGATTTTTGACCTGCCTCCTAACCCTGTCTCTGTGGTTAGTGAAATATCTTAGCAAATAAGGCTTAGCTAAATTACCTAGAGCAAAGCTAGCAACAAACCATAAAATGACCTTTTTCACAGTGTTATACAATAACACAGTGGTCAATCTATATAATCTATACATCTAATTAATGAAGATCAATTTTCTTTTTGTAGCTTTAAAGGTTTAGGCACGCTTTCCATGGAGCTTCTTACTTGGCCTGTAATAAGATCCAGCTGTGATTTCAGGAAACCAAAGATAGAATGCAGACTCTCCTTAGGAAAAAAAAGCGTCCATTCAAAGACATGGTATTTTAACCATGTTTGTTGAGAAATGATGTTAAAGTGCTCTGGTTTTTATGCTTATGGTGTCTCTACTTTTTCTTTGACCATTATGTCAAGGTTGCTGTACTTCAAGATAAGTAGATATTGTCATGAAATATATCGTGGTTGCCTAAAAAAACCCATGTGTATATATAGTAAATATATACAGGTCTTTCTTATGCTTTAATTCTTGAAGTCTGTGTTTACTGATTAAGTTCTCAATCCCCAAACATGTTCATAATGGTGTAGCTAACATGCCCTAGATGCATACGTCTGTGCATCTCAAGTAGACCATGAGTGCATGGAAAGAGATAATTAAAATATGTGATAGGAAAGATTTTAATCTGAAAAAGTAGCATTTTCCAGTTATATTTAAATAAAACAGTCTCACTGGAGTAAAAAGAGATGAAGGATTAGAGGAGAGGAGGTATGGAAAGGATAAAGGGAGGAAATTCTTTAAAATAAAATTTTTAAAAATCTAAGGTATATCTGAAAGGATTTGGATCTCCATCAAAGATAGAAAGAAGAGTGTAAATATTCTCTGTTGAGATCTGTTAATCAATCAATTAGTAAGCGTTTATCAGTTGCTTAGACCATGTGCCAGACACAATGCTCAGCCTTAGAGAAAGAAGCAAAAAAATGATCTCTTCCCTCAAGAAGCTTATAGTCTAGTGGAGGAGATAATATGTAAACAAAACTATACACAGGATAAATAAGAAAGACTTAACAGAGGGAAGGCACTAGAATTAAGAGGGACTGAGAAAGGTTTCCTGTAGAAGGTGGGATATAATTGGAACTTAAAAGAAGTCAGGAACTATGACACTATTATCCCTAAGGTCCTTTCTACCTCTGCATATCATCCTGTGATCCCTTATGAAGAAAAAATTAGGTAAGTGTGCTTGTCCATGTTTTTCTACAAGTAACATTAAGACTCCTTCCCCTCCCCCTACAAAGAAGGGCAGATGAGGACAACTTATGCTGTTGGTCACGAAGATGGCCGAAACAGGCATTGTAGGATACTTAGAGCTTGGTCAGACATCAAAGGTTCCAAGGGCATTCACTGCGTCCCTGGCCATCTCCAGTCATCTTGACTTTTGTCTTCCTACTGGACTTTGATGACTCTGGAAGAGAGAGTGAGGTTGACAGCTTTGTGCAGCTCTGCCTGACTTACATCCAATTCATGTACAAGTCAAGACACCCCCCTGTGATGTCATTGAACTAGTAGCATGTCTCAAGCCCACAGTCACATAACAGTATAAAATTTTACCTTTTTCTTCTACATGGTTTAAGTCTGGGCTGGGCTAGAATGAGGTTCTTCATATCCATGGTTTCTTTTGTCAGTGGATTTGAGGAGAAAACACTAACACAGAAGTAGCTATCAGGAAGGGAAAAAATGTCATTACATTTTCAGGTGCTACATACCCTTAAACTTCCTGAAATGAAGAATACTTAGAGGCCTTTTCAGATGTGTAGTCAGTAGAAAACTTTAAATACTGTGTGTGTATATATATATATGTATATATACACATACACACACATATGCATGTATATGTGTGTATGTACAACTTTCACATCATTTTTAGACTTATGATTTCCCTGATAGAGCAGACTCTTGGTAAGGAAACCCTCTCTACCAATGTAGGTCCAATCATCACCTGTTCCACAATTTAAAGTCTTAAGCTTGAGATAAGTTAAGTGACTTGCCTAGAGTCATACAACTTGTCTGTGTCGAGAGGTAAGAATTGAATTTCAAAATTCAACTTCATAATCCACAAGAAAAGGAAATCATAAACATAATCTTTAAGTAAATTAATGTTCCAGCAATGGTACCCACTGAATCCTGTGGCATTTGATACTAGGGAGGACTATTTTTAAAGGTTCCAAATGCCTTTATTTTTCACTGATGACTCCACCTTTTGCTATCATGCTAGCAATCAGTGTACCTTCCAAAGTTACTGAAATGCTAGATTGGACCTCCCTTCATTGACTTAACCTTGACTCTGCTGAAAGGAGGTCTTTTTTGGGGGGGTGGGGAAGGCAGGGTAATTGGGGTCAAGTGACTTGCCCAAGGTCACACAACTAGTAAATGTTAAATGTCTGAGGCCAGATTTGAACAAGGGTCCTCCTGATTCCAGGGCTGGTGCTCTATTCACTGTGCCACCTAGCCACCCCAACAAAATTCTTTAATCAAAATTGGTTGATATTACATTGACACTTTGGGTTAACTACAAGAAATGTGACTTCTTTAAAAAGTTGAATTAGGATCAAACTGCTTATATATATATATATATATATATATATATATATATATATATATACACATACATGTATATACATATATATTGCTTTTTGGAGGGCAGTTGGGGTTAAGTGACCTGCCCAAGGTCACACAGCTAGTTTTTGTGTTAAGTGTCTGAAGCCAGATTTGAACTTAGGTCCTCCTGACTCCAGGGCCGGTGCTCTGTTCACTGCACCACCTAGCCACCCCTCAAACTGCTAATATGACTGGCATACTGGCATATATAACAGTATTCCAGCAAAATAATAGGTGATGTTCTCATTTGTACCTTTTTACCTCTTGAAAGTACTTCATAGGTCTTCTAAATCGATACATGTTAACCAGTTTAGACAAGCTCCAGTTGTGGAAATAGCTTCAAAAATTTTTTTGAAATACTTTCTAAAGCAATTGAGAAATCTTGAAATATATGTAGTCAAAAGTGTATAATCTAAAATATTGTATTTGCTGTTGCTTAAACTAGCGAACTAATATTCTGTTTCATATTTTACCAGTAATTTCTCCTTCTTCACACTTGGACAACATGAAGTACCTTTAATTTTTTTTTTATTTTGGGGGCACATTTACATGTTAACTGCTCCACTAAGTTTATATAGTAAAATATTTTCAAAATTACTATTATTTAGTTAAATCTGGAATACTTCATATTAGGGAGGTCTTTCAGTTTATGAGTTAAAGCTTCTTGGTTGGCTTTCATGGAATTGGTTTCCATTCTGCCTTAGCTCTCTATAAACAATATTGGGGGTCATAGGGAGATGATGTTTTGGCCTCTTAAAATGTAATATATGTTTTATATAGACCCATCTTTGTTATATAAAATGAAATATGAGTCTTGATATTAAAAAGGGAAATTTTTTGGCCTTACCTTTTAATGCCTCCTAGAAATGGAAAAATATGTATGCTTTGATATTCAGTATTATATTGGTTTTCATAATAGATTCCCATTATCTAAGATTCACTAGCTCCTACAATAGGGACACTAATAATTTGGTCCACTTGGGAAGCAGGCACCAGTTTTCTCCTGAAAATCCCTAAGGGCATTATATCCTTTTTTCAGCTAGTTAGAGTGACACGCTTTGGGGAAGATAAAAGCAGGGTCTTGGATTTGAGAGCACAAGTGTTCGATATATGGGAATGAGAAGGACCAGTGCTAGGTAACATGGAGCTGAGACTAGAAGAGAAAAAGCAGGCTGAGCATACATGTCCTTAAAGTAGGAAGAGGGTGTGAAGAAAATTGAGGAGAAAAAAAAAAAATCATTGGTATTTGTAAAAAAAAAATAAAACAAAAAACCTTAGAGATAGTTGAAGTCAAACTCTCTCCCTTTAAGCACAAGAAATCGTGTGTAAACTGGGATCCAAAAAAATGAAGTCGCTAACCCAAGATCACACAGTCATTGAAAGAATTAGGATGGCAAGGATCTATCTTCAAATGGTGCTGAATTTTTTAACATTAACAAGGATGATGATGATGATGATGATGATGATGATGATGAAGATAGCTAGCATTTATGTAGTGCTTTAAGGTTTGTTAAGCACTTTACCATTTGACCTTCACAATAACCTTGAGAGGTAGGTGCTTTTATTATCCCTATTTTACAGTTGAGGAAACTGAGGCAAGCAGAACTTAAGTGACTTGCCCAGGGTCATAGAGCTAGTAAGTATCTGAAGTTGGATTTGAATTCAGGTCTTCCCTACTCCAGTTCCAACACTCTAGCCACTACATCACCATAATGCATTACTATAATGATTGCAAAATGGAATTCTGAGATAAACTATATTTTGAAAAATTCAAATGAGGGTTTCATAAGAGAATATGAATTTAATTCAACTCAGCAAACATTTTTAAGTACCTGGTATATTCTAGGCTCCCATACAAAGCACAGGGAATAGTAAGAAAAAAAGGCAAATAATCCTCATTCTTGAAGAGCTGACTTCTATTTTGGGGGTAGATGGTGGGAGAGGAGTTTGAGAAAACAATACATAGGCAGCTAAACAAGTGAATTTGAGAAGGGTTTGAGTACTAACTACTCTAAGAGGATGGAGAAAGACCAGTTAGCATATGGTTCATAAGACAGATAATGAAAGAAGATAAAGAAACTAGAAGCAAATGAGTAATGCAGTGGATTGGAGTCAGGAAGACCTTAATTCAGATCTGGCCTCAGATACTTCCTAGCTATGTGATTCTGGGCAAGCTATTTGACCTGTCTTAGATTTCTCCACTATAAAGTAGGGATAATAGCAGCATGTACCTCCCAGTGTTGTTGTGAGGATCAAATGAGATAATTGTAAAGTTCCTAGCTCAATGCCTGGCACATAGTAGGTGTTTAATAAATGCTTATCTCCTTCCTTAGTTCCTTCCCTCCTTCCCTTCTTTGTTCCTTCCTTTCCTCTCTTCCTCTTTCCTCTCTCTTTCCTTTCTTCCTTCCCTCCCTCCATCCTCCATTCCTTTCTTCCCTCCTTTCTTCTCTTCTTCCTTCCTTCCTTCCTTCCTTCATTCCTTCCTTCCCTCTACCCTCCTTCATCCCTTCCCAGACTCCCTCCTTCCTTCTTTTCTTCCCTCCCTCTCTACTTCCTTGTTTCTTTCCTTCTCTCCTTTCCTCCTGCCTTCCTTCCCTCCCTCCCTCCATACTTCCTTCCCTCTCTCCTTCTTTCTCTTCTTTCTCCCTTCCCTCCTTCCTTCTTTCCTTCCCCCTTCATTTCTTTCTCCCTTCCCATCCTCCCTCTTTCCT
Source organism: Petaurus breviceps papuanus (assembly GCF_028583685.1). Lineage (NCBI taxonomy): Eukaryota > Metazoa > Chordata > Mammalia > Diprotodontia > Petauridae > Petaurus > Petaurus breviceps. The sequence continues at coordinate 49,542,341 of NW_027185764.1, read as the reverse complement.
TTCTTTCTTCTCCCCTTCCTTCTTTCCTTCCTTCCTTCTTTCTTCTTTCTTTTCTTCCTTCTCTTCTTTCTTCCTTCTCTCCCTCCTTCCTCCATTCCTCCCCACCTTCTTTTCCTTCTTCCTTACCGTCTTCAATTCCTCCTTCCTTCCCTCTATCCCTCTGTTTCTCACCCCATCCCTTCCTTCCTTTTTTCCTTCCTCCTAAGAGACAGAGGGAAAGAAAGAGTGACTCTCAGGCAGAGAAGGGCATTTTGTAGGAAGACAGCTCCAAAGAGATGACTTATATTTTCTCATTTGTTCATTCCTTGTCTGTCTGAGGACTATGACATCTGAAGGTGGTGCCATGACTTCTAAGTGAATTGGATTTAAGTGAGGCAGGGCTGTGCAAAGTCACCAGCATCACTTTCTCCTCCAGAGCCATCTGGGTCTAGTGGCAAGACATAAATCAGGATGACTGGAGATGGCCCTGGATGCAGTGGGAGACCCTGACCTTTTTAAACTAAGGTCTTTCCCAGGTCTCACTTTGACTGAGGTATGGCCCATAGGCAAAGAATGGCCTCCTTTATCTAGTCAAAAAAACAAAATCAATCTAGGAGGGGAAGACCCTCAGGGTTTTCTGGCCAAAATAGAAACAATTGCTATTTACACTCACTCTGAGCCATGGGGGCCCAAATAATGACCACTAAGTGGGGCTTGGACTGGAACCCATGACTAGCCAATAAATGAGAGCTTGCCAACAGCATCCTTCCAAAACTTCAGTTCTGGAGTTGAAGTAGTTCTGTCTCTTGCTTTCAGGTGAACCCTCTTTTGGAGAAAACCCCCTTAGAATTTTATCAACCTCCAGCAATTGCCTTTCATTTCCAAATCCTGGGCATTCAATTTACATGTTGCACTCCTGGTTCACACGTATGTTAAACAAATAAAGATGTCTGTATTGTGCCTCTTAATGTCACCTACACCTGAAATAGAAGCTTTCCCGTGCTGATTGTCAGCAAAGAAAGGCCAAATGCTGTGAATGGAACCCTCGGGAAAGTGGAAAGCAAAAGCTTTTAGAACCTTTCTGTTTGGGTTGTATTTGTATTGTATTGTTCTATAGCATTAAAACCCTAGCTTAAATCATATTTTTATCACTTGAAAAAAGGAAACTTGGAATGGCAAACAGTTCAGTTCTGCCTTTTTCCTAGTGTTCAGGTTAACAAATTGGAATTCAGAAGACCACTAACATCTCTAAAAAATGACAGTTTAGGTACTGTGGCCTAGAAAAGGCATCCTTTCTAGATTTCCTTTCATTCACTCCTGCTTTACTGCAGAGAAGCAGCATTTTATTGGACTTTGGACTTTGAAATTGCAGCTGGCAGTGTTACACAGAAAAGCACAGTTTCTTGGTAATTGTATATAAGCAATGTATTTTAATTGGGTGTATTTGGAGAATAGAGATGGTATCTTTATCATTTCTGTGATCCCTACTAAATGCAAGCTTGAACATTTTGAGGACTGAAAAGGCAATATGATAAACTAACATACAGCTGTAGCTGTCTGATAATGTAATGTTTTTATTGATTGTCTAACTGAGTAACTACAGTGTATATTAGGTTTGCTTGTCACAGTGTTTAGTGCCTGGGGTAGTTGAACAAGTTACTTTTCCATCCAGCTGACCTCTGAGTCCCTCACTTTTTGAATCAGGGTCCTCAGATTTCATACTTTAGCAATTTCTTTCCCTTTCTAATGGGCTGTATTAGAGAAAATGTGTCACCTTTTGCACCATGTAATACCAAATCAGATCAGAATTCATGCACAATTATGTCAGTGGAAATCTAATATTACAGGCTTGCTTATCTCTAGATAGCACATGGAAAAATAAACTTGCACAACTGACAGATTTACTTGATTTTACAGATAAGTTATTTGTAAGTAATCGAGCTAAAGAATGTAACTGGATTATTTTCATACTTTAAAAAATCACAACAGTAAAATCATTGCTAAGTAGTCAGACCTCACCACTCATTTTTTTCTCTCTTTTTTGGACAAATCAAAGCATTTGAAGGAAATACAAAAAGGCATTTTGCATTAGTTCTATTTATTAGAAGAATAACATGTGAAAATAATTTTAGCTGTTAATGTCATTTAAATAATTAACAAGCACTTAAGCATCTACCATATGCTGGGCACTGTACTACATGGGATTCAGAGAAAAAAATTAAATTGCTCCTGCCCTCAAGAAACTTACATTCTGTAAGAAGAAACAAAACAGACACATAGACATATACGCAATATAAGTCTAGAGACTAGATCTGTGATTGATTTGAGGAACTCCCAAATGAGGAAATACCTTTTTCTTGATGAGAAGATATCCTCTTCCAATACAGGTCAACAGCTTTTTTCAACGTACCATCTTAGAGAAGTATATAGAGCAAGAGTTAGCAAACTGTTGCCCAAAGGTGAAATCTAGTCTGTCTTCATGCAGCTGGGGAGCTAATCATGGTTTTCTGTTTGTAATGAGAGAGATGTGTCATGAAAGAGCTCACATGTGAAGAGGGGTCCATGTGTATGTAGCCCTAAAGTGTAAGGAAGGCTCACATGCAGCAAGTCCCATGAGTTTCAAGGGCTGTTCTCCCATATGTGGGGGTGGGGAAAAGGAGGTGGGGTGGTTTGTGGGGCATTAGATAGCTCCAAAGGAGACAGAATAGATATCACTAACCCCTTTCTCCCCATCACCTTTCTCCAAGGGAGATTTTAATTACTTTCAGAAGGAGGAATAGGTAGTTGAGGCCCAAAGCAACTCTGCTGTCCTCAGAGAGAAGGATACCAACATAGGGTTATATCTCTCTTCTTCCTTAGATATTATTAGTCTGGGGGATATGATTGGGTTCAATCTAACTTTTGATTGCTCTTTCTCATTATTGGAAAGAAGCAAGACTCCAAATTCTATATTGATTATCTCCCTTCCAAATGCCAGTTCCAGAATGAACATACCTAGTGAATATCAAGGAAACACATTTCTCCAAATCATAATAAAACAGAAATCATAGAAAGTATACATAGTAGACTATATACTCGACGATACAGAATGAAAGAACTCTTTCATTGCGAGCAAGATAACTCAACTCAACCAAGAGAAAGAGTATTAGATCTCACCTTAGGGGAAACTTCCTGAAGCCTCCAAGCTAGAAAACTAGGGAGAGGGACATGATGGAGACTACTGGCTCCTCTTATCTTCCCAGTCTTTCCTTCAGCAACATAAAGTAGGGTTAGTCTCTTCCTTCTTCCCTCTCAAAGAGGAAGTTCAGAAGCACCCAAAAATCTTCAAAGAGGACTGAAGAAGGCCAGACCTCCTGATCTCACTGATTCTGCCCCATCCCTCATGTAAGGGACATATCCACCAGTAAGGAGAGAGTCCCATGCCAATGGGATTTGGGACTGGGGTTACAAATTCCTAAATAAAACTTTATTTTAAAGTGTAAAAGTAGGTCTTAGTTGGGTACAAAAGTAGTCAGCAGGGGCGGCCAGGTAGCACAGAGAGTAAGAGCACTGGCTCCAGTGTCGGGATGACCTGGAGATCAAATCCCGGGCTCAGACACTTAGCACCCACCCAGAAACACCTGGCAGTGTAACCTTCAGCAAGTTACTTAACCCCTATTGCTTAAAAAAAAAAAAAGTAGTCAGCAGCTTGGATTTGACCTGGAGGCCTACTGATATAGAGTACAGAGATTCAGTGACTTAGCATCCTAGATTCACTCAGCTAGTGATGAAGCAGAATTTGAACACAAGTCTTCCTGGTTTTAAGGTAAGCCAAGCTGCTTCTCTGTACAAATTTCAAACAAACTAAATAATAGATAATTGTGGGTGTAATATCATCTTCTTAGGAACTGATATGATGCCAGTATAGGGATAAAGACTGGACTGTGATGTCTTTGGTATAGAAAACTCCCTATCCCAATACAGGTCATCATTATCATCATCATCATCATCATCATCATCATCATCATCATCATCATCACTGCTAACACTTATATAGTGCTTTACAAGTATTGTCTTATTTTATAGTTCTAACAACCTTTGGAAGTAAGTGTTATTATCCTCAGTTTATAGTTGATCAATCCGAGGTAGACAGAGATTAGGTGACTTGCCCAGGGTCACATACCTGATAAGTATCTGAGACTGGATTTGTATTCAGATCTTCCTGATTCAGGTCTAGCGCCACCTAGATGCCTTGGAGAAGATCAGCAACTGCTCTGCAATTTATACTCAGAGTTGCAGAGGCTATCATAGAGACAAGGTGAGAAAACCCATTAAGTATCAGAAGCAGGAGCTGAACCCATGGCTTTCTGGCTTGGAGTCTTGCTCTCTATCCATTATGCCATGCAGCTTCTAACAAAATGTTCATCTTTTGCTGCTCTCTTATAATCAGTAAAAGTCAGAACCTCATCACTTAATCTGAAGTCTTCTTGAAACCAATTAAAATAATTTAAGATAAGTTGTGCTGCAGATATGCTTTTAAAAATGTTTTAGACATAGTATGTCTTAGGAATGTTATAACCCCTTTTAATGTGACTATTTATATATATAACTACCATATGTATGGTATTACACCTTTAATGCACTGTATTAGCTGTCACTAGGAATTAGATTCAGGCATGTTCTTTTTTGGCCTTCAAATACTCCACAAGTAAAAGTTTAAATAATGATAGCAGCACTTAAGGCGTAGGTAGAAATAACACTGAAACTCTTTCCTGAATCTACTGGGGCAGGAATTTTAATATATGAAAAAAAACATAAAGTTGAAATATTTAATTCTGATGCCCCTTATCTTACCCCTCACAGCTATTCCTGATATTCCATCTCAGTGAGTAAAGGCAAGTAATGACAATTATGGGAAACATTTTAGATTTATTGATCTGCAAGCTATTTATCAGGCATTCACCACGGGCCAGTCACTGGAGATACACATACAAAAATAAAGCCTTTCTTGCCCATGAAGAACTTATATTAAACTAATCTAGATGGATATGCCCTCACCAATGGAGAGCTAGTGATATTTTCTTCAGTATTTGGCCCAAGATGAATGTGTATTTGTCAATAAAAAAACTTTGTGGTTTCCCTCACAACTCGGTTCACATCACGACCTTTATTAGAAGCTCAGGCTTTTAACAGTTAATAATTCACCTTGAAAACAAAGCATCCTGAAATGGGCTTTTCCCACTCATCAGTGACCTTTTAAAATGAAGTAAAATAATGTATTTTCTGAAATCTTTTCTTGATCTGTTTCATTTGTGCTAGAAAAAATAAAGAAAGGTTAGAATTTAGGTGCTATTTGTTTCAGCTTCTACATTTCAAGAATTGTTTGTATATGAGATTGATATAATGGTGGCCTAAGGATGTTTCTTTTTGCAATTATAGTGATAAAATGAATATAATTTCACCTTCATACTGATGACATTGTGACTTTCTGAACATGTGCTATGATGAACGGTTTTGTTTCTGAAGTAAAAAAAAATTAAAATAGCGAAATGTGCCTTAGATAGTGGTCTTTGGATAGTGGTCTTCGGGTCAGGAAGACCTGGGTTCCAGTCCCATCTCTTTCACATTCTGGCTCTATGGCCCTAGGAAAGTCATTTAACTTCTCAGTGTCCCAGACATCTCTCTAAGAATCTAAATCACAGAATATTTTTTCCCCTGAGACTCCCTACAACATTGACATCATAGGTTCAGAATAAATAAATGTTATAAAGTCTTTTATGCAAATAAGTTTAGAATGGCAATGGTGCTAATGCAGTCATGTTAGACTAATATGGGCTATTGGGTCAGTAGGCACTAAGTTCAAAAAGACATTAGTCCCTGAGAGCCTTGATTGTCTTTGAAGTCTTGTATTAACTTTTTAAAATTTCTGAGTAATTAAGTAGCTTCTTAAACAATTAGAATATGTCCAACCTTCCAAATGATTTTTAAGTCATGCTATAATAAGTGTTATTGATACATAAGATTTTCAGTCAATAACAGAAATCATTTATGAGAATTTTGCAGGAGTTATTACTATGTTAGTTTACATATTACAATTAATTAAATGCATCTATAGCCAAATGAATGCATAATTGATATAAAATAGCCAATCTTCGAACTTTGAAGTGTTATTGATATTATTTTTATTAAGTATTTAGTATAGTGTGTAATATGTAGGTACTTAAATACTTATTGATTGATTTCATACTTAGATTTCATCTATGTGAATGCACTTCTACTATTCAAAGCAGATTACAATTATTTCAGGCCTTCTCCTTGTGTGATTTTTGTTTATATCCTTGCACAGATAATTGACATAAAAATTTCTCATGGAGGATCTATATAACAGGTTAAAGTCCTTCCTCCAGGAATTTTGACCCATAAAACATTAGGTCATTTATTATCCTCACTACATGATTGGCCCTTTTCTAGTCATACATATACTTGATGATGTATTTTGCATCGTGTCATGCTCACAAGTTATCATTCATAATATTCTGTAGCCTATTAAAATTTGTGCAGTGTCCTTTGGGGCACTTATGTTATGGAGATAATGCTGTTCTATGATTCATAGCCATATAGCATCATTGGATGAATAGTGACTTTGGAAAGGTTGACTTTTGTGTCACATATAAGCTTTGAATTATCAGATGCAAGTCGACCTGATCTACCCCCTTCAACTCTCACCTGCATCATTGGGGAATGGCTGTATACAGTTGCCATCTTCCGCATCTCCGTTAAGAGGATCATAATCAGTTACATTATCAGTTCTCCATGATGGGAATTTGTCATTGAAATCAGCTAGAGTTTAATTGTCATTTAATTTTGTTATCCTTTATGTTATTGTTATTATAACATATATGTTATGTTATCCTTTATCACTGTGAATGTCATTTTCCTGGTTCTGCTTACTTTGCATTAATTCACACAGTTCTTCCTATATTTCTCTAAATTTCTCATATTTGTTATTTATCATGGTGCAATCATAACAATATATTCACATACCAAAATTTATACAGCCATTCCCCATTCAAAGAGCATCAGTGTTGTTTCCAGTTTTTTGATACTACAAAAAAATGCTATTCCATATTTATTAATGACTTAAATGAAAGCATAGATGACATACATATTTAATCTGCAGATAACAAGAAGCTAGTAAGTATAGCTAAGATATCAGATGACAAAGTTGGACTTCAAATCTGAGAATATTAATAGAAATAAAATCCTTCATTCAAATTTTAAAAAAAAAGAAACACAGGAATAAACAAACATAGAAAAAACTAGACAATAGTTTGGAGTGAAAGAGGTGTTTTAGTTGACTTCAAATCCAATGAGTCAACAGTGAAACACGGAAGCTAAGACACTTGACCTCATCTCAAGCTACATGAAAAGAGGTATATTTCCAGAATACGGGAAATTATAATTCCATTATTCTCTGCCCTAGTCACACCATAACTAGAATATTGAGTTTAATCCTAAGTGCCTCACTTAAGGAAGGATATTGGATGGAGGGGAAAACTAGTAATAATTTATTAAAATGGGAGACAGTAAGAGAGACTGTGAGAGACAGAGAACTAGAGACAAAGATAGAGATATAGAGAGACGAAAGATACAGAGAGACATATAGTCAGAGAGAGAAAGAGAGATAGGGACAGAGAAAAAGGTGGGAGAGAGACACAGAGAGACACATAGAGAAAGTAGGAAACATTTTGACTCTGTGAGGAAAAAATTTACTAACAATTAAAACTGTCTATAAGTAGAATGGTCTGCTTCACAGGGTAGTAGTCTCATTAAAGTTAATAATATGAAATAATAATAATTTATATAACACTATAAAATTTGTAAAGTACTTTGCCAATACTTCATCTTATCTTCACAACAACACTATTTTCCCCCATTTTACTGTTGAAGAAACTGAGGCAGAAAGAGGTTAAATGATTTGCCTGGTGTGACATATCTAGTAAGTATCTGAGGCCAGATCTTAACTAAGGTCTTCTCACTCTGTGACCTATCTGCTTCAGAAAGAGTCTAGGGATGTAGTAGAGATTTTTGGTCAGCTATAGGTTGACTCTAACAACCTCCAAGGTCCTTTTCAATGCAGAATTTGTGTAATTCAAGAAAGTTATGAGACAAAAAGAACCATGGAATTAGAGGTCAGAGCACAGGTAAATGGTAAGGGTGTGGATGGGAAATAAATAAAACTATTTCTCATCAGAGTGATTAATTGTGTTATTTATCCACAGTTGCTTTTCTATCTTCTCACATGGGTACTATAGGAAACTGAAAAACTGATAATAATTTAAAACAAGATGTTATTCCCCTCCTTGTTTTCCAGATTTTTTTTTGGTGATTTACTTATCAGTTTATTCATTAAATATTAAGTTAGCTTAAAATAAGTGCCTACTATATGGATGGACTGTTTATAAAAATGTAACACTCTTTTGATGCTATAAACCATCCCTGCCTTATTGAAACTTGGCCTTCCTAAGACCACACTACCTTAATTTTCCTCATATCTCTCAGTGTTCCTTCTTTTTTTTTTATGGCCCCATTTTTCCTCTTATCTACTAATTGGGTGTTCAAATGTATTCAACTCCCTTCTTTTTGTGCTTCCTCTTTATTTTCTCCCTTGGAGAATTCATCCTCTCTCTTTCACCTCAACATTATCCCTATCTTCCTACCTTCCCATCAACAAACAAAATATTAATTGAACACTTGCTTTGTGTCATACCATTCCTGTGAATTTTGCTTTCATAGCATCTCTTACGTTCACGTCTTCCTTGTCACTGCCTTACTCCAATCCCTCCCCACGTTTTTACTCCTACTATCCTGCCTACTTATAATGCCCTACCTATCTCCTTTCTGTTCCTGAAAATCTGATGCAACCTTCTATGTTTGTCTTAAGTTCTACTTTATCAAAGAAGCCTTCCATGACTCACTCCCTCTCTGAACACATAATATTTATCGCATGTGCCACTCAACTCAATATATGTCTACCCATGATTTTTTTCTCTGTGTATATATGAATATAGTTAATTGTTGATATCTGCATCTTGTCTTTCCAACGAGATTATGAACATTTTGAAAGCAATAATTTTGTGTCTCATAATATAATTCATGACGACAAACCCTTTTGCATTTGATCTATCAAGTACTTTCCTCAGGTTTATTATATGTAGTAAGCAAATGTCATGATTCCCATTTTACAGAGAAAGAAAATGAGGCTTAGAGAATTTATTTTGCCAAAGGTTACAAGTGCAGTAAGTAATGGAATAAAGACTCCAAACCAAGTCTTTTGGCTCCAAATACAATTTCCTTTTCCTCTGTAGCTATCACCGTGCAGATAATTAATACTTGTTGACCAACCTGAAGGCAAGAAAGCACACCTTCCTTCATATCCCTTGCCCTAAACTAACCTTTTCCATGCTGCGGGTCTAATATTGGTTACTCCTCCTACCATCACACATGCATTGTCCCCCAAACACCAGTCCCACTTGCAAATGGGACTGAGGTCAGAACACACAAGGGATGAAGGTGCAGCTGTTCCATTGTATTTGCTGAAGTATTCCTGCTGTAGAGAAATGGGAAAGAGGTTTCAGATGGAAATTTTCTTACAGGCAGAAGGGGAGAGGTATAGGCAGAAATATGGTATGAGTAAGCAGAGATCAATGACTGGGTATACATGTCTTGGAGCTAGAAAGGGCCAGAGGCAGTAGCAGATATAAAGCAGGGGCTGAGAGAAAAACCAGGATCATAACCACGTTCAAGATCACTTGGAAAAAAGTTCAAAGAGTCAGTACCAAAATAGTAACCAGGTATGGATATTTTAAAGTGTAGTCATATCCTTCAGCTCTCCCTCATTTCCACTAAGCTAGAAAGCTACCTCCACTGTTGCCCACCTCATTATCTCCCAAAGCAACAATTAACAGTACCTCACAATGTATGGCTCCTCCCTAAGAAACCCACACTGTGCCTTCCCAAACTTTCACTGTTTTTTTTCAAAGAAAATAAACTGCGGTGAGTAAAGAATCATCCACAAAACTAATGTTTAAATGGTCTGCATTAAGGAAAAACTTGTTGTTCCAGGGCGATTTTTTGATGGATTATGTTTAAGATTGGAAATTCTTCCTGGATAATGAAAAGATACATTTTAAAAGTTTAAGTGTAGCTAAGCAAACCTGAAATCATCAATTCTCTGCAAGCAAGGCAGAATGATGTTTCTACGTCTTCTTTAACACTTCACCTGTGGCTAGTGACTATACCTACATTAAAAGAGAAAAGGAGAAAAAAAAAAACTTTGAAAGAGTTGTAAATTATAGCATGACATCTATCATGCATTTCATTTCCATCAGTTTCACTAATGTTGTTTAGCATCTACGTTTTGAAAAAAAAAAAAGAGTAAAATGGAATAGTTATTGAGGGTTAAAATCTGTGGCTACAGAATACATTTTTTTAAAAAAATAAGGATTTTTACTATGCATAGCCAATTATAGTCCACTGAGAAAATGATACATTTTTTTCAATACATTTCTAATATATACTTAACTGATGGACCTTTCCAGCATCTTCAAAGACATTTCAGTCCATCAGGCACTGTACATGATACGCTTCTTAAGAATCTACTTAAATTTATATTTACCTATGAGGCCAGATTGGTTCCAGAGGACACAGTCCTTTTTTTTTCTTGAGTAAATTATAGGCATTTTAGAAAACTATCTAAAAACATATTTACCTCATATGGAATTCTGGTCTCTGGGGTAATTAAGACCAGTTTAAAAAAAAACCTACCCAATATACTGTAAAATCTCCCAGGTAAATAAGATATATTTCATAATCATCCAAGAATATTTTCTCTCTTCCCTTCTCTCCTTTAACTACTTTTACGTAGATATTTAGCCATTATTTCAATGTTTCCTAAAATACAGCTTTTCTCTTGGGGTCCCATGCACTGATTATTCTTTCCTCCAATTTTATGCACTGGGAACTTCTCCTGAACATGGAAAGAGGCTTAGTCTATTTGTGTCGATCCTATATATAATTTCTATAGGGAGAGGAGATACTTTACGAATAGCCAGATTCTACTGAATATACATTTTCTTTGGGCTTCACATTTTAAAAAGGTGCTCTCACTTTTGGGAGTTTTCCCATGGAACTAAGAGTAGAGCCCTGCTTGATTAGAGATGCCTACTTGAAAGAAGACTATGCTTTAAACTTATTAAAAATTAAAACTCTAAAATAGAAATGTGTTACAGTAATCCTTATACCAGACATACCTGTAGCACAACAGACTCAGACTGACTTCAGGGAAAGGGGGATGGTTATCACATTTCTCTTAGCTCAGGACTAACTCCCACCTTGAAGCCTAAGAAACAGACCATATTGGAAAATCTCATATTCTCCACTTATATGTTCGGCTATACTACGAAAGGCCTTTTAAGTGTAATCTGAGTCCCAAAGTCCATTAGGACTTTCTCGAACTCTTTGGTAGAGATCAGTTCCCTAGGTGGGAAGGGATGGAGCAAGCACAGGCCAATATTCCCTTCTAGTTAGAGAAGCTAAAACTAGTATATCGCTGGAGTTCAGGAGTTCTGATCAGCACTAAAGCTGTTCCAATGTATACACTTGATCGGGCACTAACACGGGGAGCCCCAGTGGCAGAAGACACTAGGGTCCTTAAAAAGAGGTGAATTGGCCCAGTTCAGAAAAACAGGATGAGTGAAAGCTTCCGTACTGATCAGCATTGGGATGAGGTCCATGAGTGACTGTCACACTTCCAGACCTATTGATAGGGTAGCCCTTTTCTCTCCCCTCTCAAAAAAAATGACTCTGTGCCACTGTCTGTGGCCTTACTTAATGCCATCCACTTGGTACCTCCCCACCTTAAAATGACATTCCTACCACCACTATGACCACAATCTGTGGCCCAATTTGGTATTTTACTGCATGGTCTTTCCTTAACATATTGGCTCTCATAGGCCATTCACTCCAGATATGTTGTTTCAGCCTTTCTCCAAATAAATTGGGACCTCATTTCCCCTTGTTCCTCAAGTACTCTTGGGCCCTTTTCATTCTCCGTTCCAAGAATTATAGGACCTAAGTTAGTAGGGATCATCAGAGGTCATCTAGACTTTCTTCACTTTTCTTGGTTTCTTCTGAGTTTGTGGCTGATATTCCTTGCCACATAGAGTAGCTTTTAATGGTCACTTTCTTTTATTGTTTGCTTTTCTTTCCAGCCTATTTTTTTCACTTTGTATTGTAGGTTAAAGTTGGGTTCTGCTCACCTGGGACTGGGGGTGCTCTCCCAAGCTTCAGGCTTTTTTGCTCTGTTCTTTTCAGAGCTAGTTCTGGGGAACTGCAAGTTTTCAGTGTTTTCAAGATGGTGTGGTGTGATCCTCTCCTGGTCTGCACTCTGGTCTTTACCCAGCAAGGGCCCTTGTTCCCCTTTAGCCACAAGCACTGGTACTGAGGCTCCTGCTCCTGACCAGCCACAAACACTTCCCTCTGCCCTGCCACTGTGACCTAGAACTGTGTGTGGGCAATAGAGTTGCCAAACAGCACCTAGTCCTGCAGCCAGTGTCACGTCAGGCTCCTCTTAAATATCTTTTTGATGAGTTGTTTAGTCTCCTACCATCTCTGGACTGCCTGCTGCTGCCATTGCAGTCACCTCCAATGCTACCACTTGAGTTACAGGCTGGTCCCTACCCTGAGGTCATAGATCTCACCCACCAACCTCTTAAGTTGTCTTGGGCTAGGAGAATGTCTTAACCCAACCTCTTGTTGACTGCACCACTCCAGAATTCAATTTGACCCATTATTTTAAAATCGTCTTGAATCATTGGGAGAGAGAGTTTGGCTAAATTGCTGCCTTTACTCCACCCTCTTTGTGTCATACTTTTTAAAGACTGCCAAGAGCATTGATCCTTAGGACAACCTATAGATGGGCATTCTTTAAACCCATTAAATTTTACTGGAGTAGGGTAGCCAGGTGGCGCAGTGAGTAAGAATGCCAGCCCTGGCGTCAGGAGACCCGGGATTGGTTCTGGCCTCAGATACTTGGCACCCACACAAAAAATAACTGGCTGTGTAACCTTGAGCAAGTTACTTAACCCCAGTTGCTTAAAAAAACAAAATTTTTACTGCAGAACTTCATATCTTCTCAAGGAGTAGCAAAGTATAAATACTAATTTACATTTCCTTTAAGGCAAGACCTTCACATTTTGTTTTCTCTGTTATCTGCCCCTTTCATACTGTAATTGCATCAAATAAATTAGGGGAAAATCAATTTAAGAGCTTCCCTTATCAGTCTCTCATTGCATCTATGTGTACTTTTAAATTGAAGTTGCTCAATTAGTTTTCTGTATATATTCATATTGGTCTTTTAAAAATAATTTTCCCTTTTCCTCCTCTTCAGAATTATATCTGTTTGTGTCTCAAGAATTTCATTCCTGAGAACTTTCCTATACCTTTTGGACTTGATTCCATTATAGAATTTTAGGTTAGGAAGTGCCATTTATCCTTTTTTGAGCCCTTTGGAGACTATTCCAAAAATTAGAACAAATCTTGGAAAATGCCCAGTTCTCCTTTCTTTCTCTGTTGGCAGTTCTCAGATGCAATTATTATTTCCCTGAAAGATTTCTCATAATTTTTACTTGAGCAGCCAGTTCATAGAATCATGACTTTAGAGCTACAGTTCTCTCTCTCTTTTTTGGTCATAATCAGGTACAGAATAGCAATTCCTTTTTATATTCCCTTACTTTTTTAAGGAAAAAATTAACATTAAAACAAATCAAAAATATATTACCTTCCCCCTGCTCTTGGGAGTGGGGGGAGAGACACACAGAAAGAAGGCTCCAACAATATTGGGTTAATCCTACATGATGACCTGTGCCAAGCATGTCATCTCCTGAATTCCTCATCTCTTTCCTACTTCTGCCTTGGTGGTCTATAGCAGTTGTGTCAAACTCAAATAAGGACCCAAATGGGCCGCATACTGACTTAGGAAACCATAAACTAACATTATTTATGTTGTATTGAATTTTTATTTATTTTGTTAAAAATATTCCCAATTAAATTTAATCTGGTTAGACAGCACTTGAGGGTTTTGTGGACTGCCTGCAGGGAGTTTGATACCTCTGGTATGTAGTATATGTCCATAAGAATATAATTTCTGTTTATCCACCTTCTCCCAAATGCCTGCCACTATAATTCACCACCCAGTAAATGCATTCTCTTAATATATAATGCTGCTTCCAGCACTTTATCTAGTCTTTGCTTTATGAATAAGAAATCAATCATATTCAGCTTAGAGATCCTGTGCTACCAGATCTTGGTAATGCCTGTGATATCAAACTTAACTCTTTGCATTAAATACCTGATTCACTGTTTCTTTCCCATAGATTGTGCAGGTGGGTGTCAACATCTAAGGCCAAGGAATTTATTGTTGGCTTCTTCCTTAGATTTTATCCCCTGTGAATTATTAGACCTCTCTACTGCTATTCTTCCTATGTTGTAGATCCCACCCTCTATCTGGCTTTGCAGATACACATAGACAGCCTTTTCCCTTCCTTTTCATCTTAAACTCCTCTTAATTACATGTAAAAATCTCCAAATATGTTTTGCTAACTCTCATCACTAGCCACGACTCTATCACTTACATTTTTAAGTCCAATCCAAAAATACAACACCACTCTCACATACCATCTTCTTAAATACCTGTTCACTTGCCTAATCTGTTTTTTTTTCCCTTTGAAAGCCCTGTCTTCAATCAGTCAATGATAAAAATACAACTTACGACTCCAAAGTCTTCAGCTTCTTGTCTAATCCTCTATAATGCCTAACAATGCTTTATAGTATTCATTAACAACCCTTAACAATGTCTCTTCTGGAATTATCATTACAAGGATCATTGGAAGTTGCTGTGCTCATCAGGTTTAGAAAAAATTATTTCTTTAGAATTTTATTTTTTAGTTTGAACTTGATAAACACTAAATTTTATACACACACATGCACGTGTAAATAAACACATGCACACACACACATATATATCAGAACAGCAAAGACATGAAACTGCAAATTAATTATGTACAGTTATGTACAGTTGTCTTTTTTAAGTATATAACTTTCAAATTTGCCCTACTTGTCTGTGATTCTTTCTGGCTTTCCTTTTGTTCTGTCCAGTGCATTTAAAAAAAATTCTTCAGTGACCCTCTTTTCTTTCTTTTTATAGCTATTTTATCTCAAGTTCCTTATCACCACCATCCCAAAATTGAAAAACAAAACAAAACTTGTAACAAATATACAGTCAATCAAAAGAGATTCCCTCTTTGTGGCTAAAAATATTTGTTTTATTCTACGTCCATCACCTCTCTGTAGCATTCTTCATCATCATTTCTCTGGAATCATGTTTGTATTGATCAGAGGCCTCAAGTCTTTTTTTTAAGCAATTGGGGTGAAGTAACTTGCTCAAGGTTACACGGCCAGTTATTTTTGTGTGGGTGCCAAGTATCTGAGGCTGGAACCAATCCCGGGTCTCCTGACGCCAGGGCCGGCACTCTTACTCACTGTGCCACCTGGCCGCCCCAGCCTCAAGTCTTTTCAAATTATTTTTCTTTACATTATTTTTATTGTATAAATTGCTTTTCTGGTTCTGTTCACTTCACTTTGCATTAGTTCATACAAATCTTCCCAGGTTCCTCTGAAATAGTTTCCTTCATAATTTCTTACAGTACAATTATATTCCATTATATTCATATATCATAATTTAGCCACTCCCCACTTGATGGGCATCCCATTTGTTTCTCTTTCTTTGCTACCAGAAAAAGGAGCTGCTATTAATATCTTTTAATATCTTCTTACTAATTCCTTCATGTCTTTCAGGGATAGACCTCCTAGTCTATCTTGTGATATCCCTGGGTCAGAGGGATACATTTTACTTACTTTTCAGACAGTTCAATATTTGTTTGTTGAATATTCAGACCAAATTCATAGCTCCCCACCAACCCAACAATTGTCATTTTCCTTCTTGTCATCTTTGTCTATATGATGGGTGTGAAGTGGAGCCTCAATTACTTTAATTTGCGTTTCTGTAATTATTACAGTTTTGGAACATTTTTTTCATATAGTTGATAGATTTCTTCTTTAGTTTATTATATTTCTTCTTTTGAAAACCACTTGTTCATATGTTCTTTGACCTATTGGGGAATGGCTATTGTTTTTATATGCTAGACTTGGTTTCTTATATATCTTTTATATGAGGTCTTTATCAGAGAAACTTGCAAAAAAAATTTTTTTTCCTGGCTGTTTTCCTTTTAATTTTAACTGCTTTGGTTTGTAACTAGAATAATTTATCTTCTGTTTTTCTGTCTTCGGTTGATTGTGAACTCTTTCCTTAGCCATTGTTTCAAAAGGAAATGTCTTTCTTGCTCTTCTAATCTATATGGTGTGAACTTTTATGTCTACTATGTATCCGGTTGGAGTTTTATCTTTGATATATGGTGTGAGATGTTAGACTGTGACTAATTTCTGCCATAATACTTTCTAGCTTTCAATGCCATTTTTGAAATAGTCATTCTTTACTCTAGTAGTTGAGATCTTTGCATTTATCAAACAGGATGCTAAGTGTATTGTGAACTTAATCTGTTTCATTGATCAAATTATTTATTTTATCAAAGACCAAAAAATTTTATGATTATTACTTTGTAGTATAGTTTGAGATATCATGTTTCTAAACTCTCTTCCTTCCCACCTTTTTCATTATTTCCTTTGAATTTCTCAACCTGTTGTTCCTTCAGATAAATTTTTAAAAATTTTTTCTAGCTCTATAAAGCAATCCTATAGTAGTTTGATATGGCTCTGAATTGATAAATTAATTTAGGCAGTATTGTCATTTTTTATATTGCTACAACTTGCCAGAAACACTTATTCAATATTTCTCCAGTTATTTAGGCTTATCTTTATTTCTGTAAAGAATTTTTTTGTAGTTATAGTCATCTCATTCCCATGTGTGTCTTGATAGATAAACTCCCAAATATTTTATATATTTGGAATTTATCCCTCTCTTCCTATTAGGGTCTTTTTTGATAACATATAGAAATGCTAATGATTTGTGTTAGTTTATTTTATTTATTGCAACTTGGCTAAAGTTGTTTCCATTCACTTTTCATTAAATTAAATTTTATTCTATTTTCAAGCAAAGATTTTTCTTCTCTCCCTCCTGTCTCTCCTCCTTCACTCCCACCTGTACTCCCTCCTCTACCCATTAAAAAAGTAAGGAAAACAAAATCTCTATTATAAATTCACATAGTTAAAACAAATTCCTACATTCATCGCGCCTAGAAAAATGTATCTCAGTCTACAGTCTCTATAAAGAGTTCGGTAGCATGTTTCACATGTTTTCACTGTGAATAGAGCCCTAGGCCTAGAATCAGGAAGACCTGAGTTCAAATGTGACCTCAAACACTTACTAGCTATATGATCCTGGGCAAGTCCCTTTACCCTGTCTGCCTCAGTTTCCTCATCTATAAAATGAACTGGAGAAAGAAATGGCAAACCACTACAGTATCTTTGCCAAGAAAATTACAAATGAGGCTTCATGAAGAATCAGACATGACAAAACAACAATTGTATGTTTCCTCATAACTCCTCAGGAATTCTGGTTTATCAATTTTCCCAGGTTTCTCTGAAACCATCCCTTTCATAATTTCTTACAGCACAATAATATTCATTTCTCTACCTAGGATCTTGGGGACAGTTCAAGCTCAGGACTTATTAGTTTTCAGCACTCCCAAAGTGGTTTAGTCTAGGGTAGAATCTAATTGCTCTCCCCCTGGTCTGAGCTCTGCAAATTTGTGATCTGGGTTTGGGTTTTTTCTGAAAGACTGCTACTGAACTCCCCCACTTTCAGCCAGCTGAAAAATTCATATGGTCCCAAGTTACCCAACTTCAGACTGGGCTGGAGGCTAGAACTGATGTCCTGCCCTGCTCTAGGGGTCTGAGCCCCACTGCTTCTGCTTGCCTCTGAACTTGTTCCTCAGGCTCCTTCAGTATACCTCTGAGGGAGGGCCTGAGACCACTTTGGGAAGGGTAGATGCAAGTATAACTCAGTCTGCCCGGATCTGTGACTCAGAACTGTGTAGTAGGCATCAATACTGTCAGTCAGCACCTGCCTCTGTCGTGGTGCCCCTGGTATGAGTTTCAGAGTGCCCTAGTATGGATCTGCAACCCCTTCTGTCTTGGTTCAGAGCCTTTCCTTAAGCACTAGTATGTTCCATGTGTGGTGTTTTTCACACCAAGCACAGGCCTCTGTGTCCGCAGACCTCTCTGTTTGTCTCCCTTTGCCGACCTATGCTGGAAAAATGACTCACTATGACTTTTTCTTAGCTTTCCCCATCAGGATTCAGTTCTAGATCAGTTTGGATGAGTTAAGGGGGGAAAGCTCCTCTGTACTACTTTCTGAAGCTACACCATCTTGACTCTACCTCCATTTCAATTAATTTTTGAATTTCCTTTTTTTGGATTCTCTACCTAGATCATCTTATAATTTATAAAAGATAATTGTTTCCTTTCCTCTTTTCCTGTGCTTATTCATTCAATTTCTTTTTTTCTTTTCTTCTTGAATAATTAGTATTCCTAGAACTATATCATATAATAGTAGTGATAATGGACAACTTTTTTTTACCCTTGATCTTATTCAAAAGGCCTCTAGTATTTTCCATTACAGTAATTCTGGTGTTAGGTTTTACACTACTTACCATTTCAAGGAAAGATATGCTTTATAGTCTTTTTAACAAAGATGTGTCAAAAAAAAACTTTTTCAAGTATCTATTGATATCATCATGTGGTTTTTTTTTGTTATTTTGTGTTACTAATATAACATTTACATAACATAAACATTTGCTTATAGTTTTCCTTATATTGAATCAACTCTCCATTCCTGGTACAAATTCACCCTTGGTCATTGGGCACAATCTTTTTAATACATTGTTCTAGCTTCTGATAACTTTCTATCTTATAACTATTGTGTGTAGTTTTCTTTCTCTGTCTTAACCATCCCTGATTTAGTTATCAAGGCCAAAATTGTACTATATAAATATTATGAATAAGAACATATTTGGATCATAGAAAAATTGTGGAAGAATCTATTATTTGAGGGTATTTTATGGTCTTTTTGCAGTTTACATAATGCTATAATTAAATATTCTCTCAATGTTTAATAGAATATAAACCTATCCTGTTCTGGGGGTTTTCATTTGGAAATTTATTTATGGTTCAGTGATTTTTCCCCAAATTGGGATATTTAAATAATCTAGTTATTGTTCTGTTAACAGAGATATTTAATATTTTTTGTAAATAATCATCCATTTTATCTAAGTGATTAGTTTGTTTGAAATTGGGAGAAATAGTTTTCCTTTACATTGTGTTCAATTATTGTGAATTCTTCCTCCTTTTTCATCATTAATACAATTTTATTTTTCTCTTTTTAACATCAGACTAGTTAACAATTCATCTTTTTGAATTGTTTTTTAAACCAACTCCTACTTTTGTTTATCAGTTCACTTGGCTTAAAGGATTTTTTTGCTTTCAATTTTGTTCATCTCTTCTTTGATTTTCAGAATTTCTAATCTGGTGTTTGGTTGTAGTTTTTTAATTTGTCACTTTTCTGTGCTTTTTTTTTTAATTGCACAGCCAGTACATTAATCTTTCTCCTTTTTGTTGATGAAAGCATTTAAAGATCTAAATTTTTCTCTAAGGACTATTGTGACTGCATCCTATAAATTTTGGTATGTTGTCTAATTGTAATTTTTTTATGAAATTTTCTATTGTTTCTATGATTTGTTGTTTGACTCACTAATTCTTTATGTTTAAAAGTTTAGATTCCAATTAATTTTAATCCTTTCTTCAAAGGCCCTTTATTGAATGTAATTTTATTGTGTTGTGGTCAGCAAAGAACATGTTTAATTTTTCTGATTTTCTACATTTGTGTAGATCATAGTCAATTTAGGAATATGTAAATTCCTATATTTTTCTATTCAGTAATCACCAACGATCTATCATCTCTAACTTTTCTAAAGTTCTATTTAGATCCTTCTTTCTTGTTTACCTCTTTGTTAGTATAAGTCTGAAAGGAGATACATTAAAGGTCCCTCCATCCCATATTATAGTTTCGTTGTTTGTTCTCCCTGAAATTAAATTAATTTTTCCCTTAAGCATTTCGATGCTATTCCCTTAGGTGCAGATATATTAATTATTTATATTGATATTTTATATATATCCATAAGCATGATGTCGTTTCCTGATTATCTTTTTTTATTGCATTTATTTTTACTATTGCTGTGCTTCAAATCATGATTCCTACCCCTGCTTTATTTAGTTCAAGTGATACATAACAAATTTTGCTGTAGAACTTTATTTTAACTCTGCGAACATTTACAACTTGACATGTCAATGCATATCCTTGTTAAATATCTTTCTCGTGGTATGTTTCACTAAATCTCCTTTTGTTAATTGTCAAATGACCTTTAAGTATCCCCCTTTCCCCCCAGTATTGAATATAAACTTTCAGAAAATTGGCCTGAGTCAGGCTTGGCCAAGAGCAAAGCCCAGATCCCCCTCTACATATGTATGCATAGCACATAACAATAATTGCTTTTTGCCTTTGCTTGACCCATTTATCTCCAAGTCCTCTCCCCTTTCTTCTCTTTGTCACATATTTCTCTTTTCAACCTCAGTCCAATTCTCCTATGCCTCTTCTTCCATTTTTGTCAAGAAACACTTCATTCTCCATGGTAGCTTTGCAGAGTAGATATTTGTTTCTCCAGCCCTTTCACCTTTTGCTGTAGAAGAACAGGCCTTCCTGCATAAAATGCTTATTTTGAGAGCATTTATAAATACGATCTATGAAGTTTTTCTGGGAGAGAAATGCTGCATTTTTTCTTTTTTAATACTCTATTGTCTCCCATGGGAAATGTTTCTTGAATGGAAAACTAAACCAAATTAGATCCTTCTTTCTTGTTTATCTCTTTGTTAGTATAAGTCTGAAAGGAGATACATTAAAGGTATCCAGAATCCATTTACAAGTAAATCACCTACAGTTGGGGAAGTGATATCAGATTATTACTTGACATCTTTTGGCTAATAAATTTTCAAGCTGACCTTTAATGTCTCTGTGATTCATTTTTGACCATTCAAGTGTGGTACAACAGAAAGAGCCTTGACTTTAGAGTCAGAGGACTTGGGTTTGAAATCTGCCTCTGTCACTACCTGTGTGATGTTGGACAATTCTCTGGGCCTCAGTTTCCTTTATCTATAAAATGAGTGGGTGGATTAGATAATTTTTAATGACTCCTTTAGCTCCAAATCTATCATGCTATAAGCAATAATGACTTCAAAAATCTTCCACATTAGGGGCGGCCAGGTAGCACAGTGAGTAAGAGCACCGGCTCCAGTGTCAGGATGACCTGGGGATCAAATCCAGGCTCAGATACTCAGCACCACACTCAGAAATAACTGGCCATGTAACCTTGAACAAGTTACTTAACCCCGATTGCTTAAAAAAAAAAAACCTTCTACATCTTCCCTTTATCCTACCATCTGTCCCCCTCAAGCTGTCACTTGTATGGTTCTCTTCCCTCTCATAACCACTTAGGAAAAGTTGTCTGCACTTACTTCTATCTTTCCCACACTGTTCACTCTTCAGTCTGGGTTCCAATCTTATCACTCAGTTGGACTGTTCTCTAAAGTTACTGTGGAACTCTTAATTGATGCATCCATTGGCCTTCTCTCAATCCTCATCCACTTTACTATCTCTACATTTGCCACGGTTGACTAACCCCTCCTAGACACCCTCTCCTCCCTCAGGTTTTGTGACACTATTCTTTCCTGGTTCTCTTCCTACCTTTCCAGTCTACATGGCTGCATCATCATTTAGATCTTGCCCATGCACTGCCCCAGGGCTCTGTCCTAAATCCCCCTTTCTTTTCTTTCTACACTTTTTCTCCTAAATTAAAGTTCTGTAGCACCAACTGCCTATTGGACATTTCCAACTGTATGTCCAACTGGCATCTGAATCTCAAAGTATCCAAAACAGCATTAATTATCCTTCCAGTTCTCCTCTGCCTAAAAATACTTAATTAGTATTTTGACACCTTCTAGTTATCCCCAACTCTGCCCTCTCCCTTACCTTGTGTATACAATCAGTTGCCATGTTTTGTCGGTTCTACCTGCTCAGTATATGTCACATCTGTCCCCATCTCTCCTCTGATACAATCCTCTTCCATCCTCCAGATAGTTGCCAAAGTGATGTTCCTAAAGCATGGATATTGCCATATGACTCTTCTGCTCAGGAAACTTTGGTGACTCCTGCTTGTCCATAAAATTTAATACATACTCCTTTGTTTGGCTTCATGATATGCCCCAAGTTTAACTTTCAAGGCTTCCCAGGGTCATTTTCTATTATTTTCCTCAACTCATTCTTTGTTCCAACATGGTCTAATAATAAAAGTTAGTATTTATAGAGTGCTTTAAGGTGTGCCAAGCACTTTACATAGATCTCAGTTGATGTTTACAAAAATTCAGTAGGGTAGGTGTTATTATCTCTACTTTATAGAGGAAGAAGTGATTCTAAGAAAGGTTAGGTGATTTGCCCAGGGTCACAAAGCTAATTAAGTATCTGAGTCAGACTTTGGGGTTTTTAAATAAAATTTTGCTGATACCTTTTGTTTTTATATCACCTAAATCACCCCCCCATGCCTCTCCTTATCCCAGTCCTAGAGAGCTCTCCCCTATAACAAATTATTTACACACAAAAAGAGGTGGAAAAAAACAATAAAAATGATCAACACATCACATAAATATGACAATATATACAATATTCTACATCATGTGGACCCTCTCTCCTAACCCTTCACAAAGAGTTAGTGTCTTCTCTGAGTCAAGATTTGAACTCATCTTCCTAACTCCAAGGCCAGAATTCTATCCACTATACTACCTACATATCCATTTGCTTTTCCAAGTACATGAGATTTCATCTCTCATCACTATGTCTCTGTGAAAATTGTTTCCCATGCCTAGAATATACTTCCTCCCAGCCTCTATCTCATTGGATCCCTAGCTTCCTTCCAAACACAGTTCTACTGCTGCTGGGTACTACCACCACCACCACCATCCTGTAGTGACTAGTCCCATTCCTTCATAAACTTACTTTGTATCTATTTATTAAATTTTCATTCATATACAAGGTATTTTCCCCAAAGAGAATGCAAACTCCTTGAGGTCAGGGAGTTATCTCACTTGTGTTTTTTTTATCACCATCAACTAGAACTGTGCCTGGAAAAAAAAAATAGGTGCTTAATAAATGCCTGTAGTATAAATGGCTGTATGTCCTTTGTGTATATATAACATACTTAGCATTGTGCACTCTCTGCTAATCAGTGTAAAGCTTGGCTTTCCCTCCATACTTGCTAAAATGAGAGCCTCCAGCTTCTGTTATTTTTTTTTGAAGGGGGAAGCCTGGGCAATTGGGGTTAAGTGACTTGCCCAAGGTCACACGGCCAGTAGATGTTAAGTGTCTTCTGTTATTTTTGTTAGTTAGAGGTAGCAGTTGACAAACTGGATAGAGTGCAGAGCCTGGAAAAAAGAAGGTCTGAGTTCACATCCAATCTCAGACATTTACCAGCTGTGTGACCCTGGGCGAATCACTTAACCCTGTTTGCCTCAGTTTCCTCATCTGTAAAATGGGCTGGAGAAGGAAATGGCAAACCATTCAGTATCCTTGCCAAGTAAACCCCAAATGGGGTTGTGAAGAGCTAGATATAACTGAAAACCTATTTCATTGTTTCTATTCCTGCTTCTTCTAAACTCTCTAAAGTGATCACATTTTAGAATATGATCCTGATATGCCAGGATACATTATGCAAATCAAGCACCCACACAAGAAACAAACCCTTCAACAACTGTTATGAATTACACTGCAGAATTATTGCGGGGCAGCTAGATGGGGCAGTGAATAGAGCACTAGCCCTGGAGTCAGGAGGACCTGAGTTCAAACCTGGCTGTATGACCTTGGGTAAATCACTTAACCCCAATTACCCTGCTTTCCCCCCCAAAAAGAAAATAAAAGAATTATTGCCTTGATTTGGTATTTTATTTTTTGTTTGTTTGTTTGCTTTTTGGAGGGGGGAAGGCAGGGCAATGGGGGTTAAATGACTTGCCCAAGGTCACACAGCTATTAAGTGTTAAGTGTCTGAGACTGGATTTGAACTCAGGTCCTCCTGATTCCAGGGCTCTATTCACTGCGCCACCTTGATTTGTTTTTTTTGTTTTTTGTTTTTTGCCTTTTCGAGGGCAATTGGGGTTAAGTAACTTGCCCAAGGTTACATGGCTAGTTTTTTTGTGTGGGTGTTAAGTGTCTGAGGCCAGAGCTGAACTTGGATCCTCCTGACTCCGGGGCCAGCGCTTTACTCACTGCGCCACCTAGCCGCCCCTTTGATTTGGTATTTTAAAAGAAGATCAGATAGCAAAACATTATGAAAATCAGAGATGCAAAGGAAATCTCCTAAGGATAAAGGACTTCACCATCCAGACATTTTGCATTTTTAAAGCAAGATTGACTTGATTCTGTTGTAACCAGTCCTCTCTCTTTCTGCTCTGTATGGCTATTTCATTATTTTTCACAGGAATAAAACTTTGAGGAGAGATTTCATGTTGAAAGATTTAGAGGGGTCAATATTTGTGTAGTGAAAAAAATAGAACAGTGAACAAAAAGAGAAGTTATGTCTTCTACTACTACTACTACTACGACCACGACTACTACTCCCACTCCCACCTAGTTAGCTAGCTAGCATACTTTAAGGTTTTAAAAGTATTTCAAATATATGTTAACTCCCTTGGCCCTCACAACAACCCTGGGAACAAGGTGCTATTGTTATGCTCATTTTATAGATGAGGGAACCTAGACAAAGTTAACGACTTGCCCAGATTCATACAACTAGCAAGCGTCTTTGGCTGGATTTGAATTCAGGATTTTTCGACTCCAGGCCCAATGCACTATCTACTGTGCTACCCTGGATCTCTGCCTTGTGGATAATAATAATAATAATAGCAATAAATAACAACAACAAAACAGCACTTATATAGCATCTTAAGGTTTGCAAATCACTTTATAAACATAACCTTGTTTTATCCTCACAACAATCCTGGAAAAGGATGTGCTATTATTATTTCATTTTACAGATGAGAAAACTGAGGCATATAATGGTTAAGTGATTTTTTTCCAGACACTATTAAGTGTCTGAGACAGATAGAACATGGCTTATTACCAGGAGTGAAATTCATGGGCTATAACAGTCTTGTAACAGTTCTGCCAAGCATGTAGACACAGCTTCATGCGGGTGGATTAAACGCTTCTCAGGAATGACGTTAGTATTGATGGGCTAGTTTGTTTCTTGAAGAATAATCCTAGAACAAGAGACAAATCATTAAGCCATTTTTCTCACGATATTCTTCCTCTCCTTGATTTCCTCGCTCTGCACCGTGTGCCATCAAGGACATATGTCATTCAGGTAGAGAGCCTTGACACTGACACCTTCAAAGTCATTATTCCCCTCTGCAGCTGTCAGTCGTCTACACACTTTATGCATTCCTTCTGGGCGGGAGATACTGAAGAAATATATACCAAACCTTAGCAAAAAGCACCCAAGGACGCTTTTTCCTCAGGAAAATTAGACCTCGTGTATGTTAATGAAGCATAATTTACATTCTACAGGTCATTTTTATTAGTCTGTTTTTGAGGGGTCTTTTAAAAATGCTGTTTCTCTCTTCATTTCTTTCCCCAGTGCCCTCTGAGATGCTATATTTCCCTGGCTTTGCTCTTTAGGAAGAAATTTGAACTATGATTTGCTATGCTAAATTACCTATATGAAAACCATAATTTGCAATATTAAGTCATCACTGTCACAGATTTCAATTTCACTCTCTTTAAACTACCTAACAACACAGTTCTTTATTATTGTTGTTGTTGTTACTACTACTAAAAAGAGAAAGAGAAGAAAAACCCTTGGTTGCTACATGACTTACCAAATCTGACAGAAAAAAATAAAACAAAGCTTGTTACATCTTATTCAGAATTCCAAACAAACCATTCCATTTTTACATTGAAATTTTTATTGACTTTGAGGTACAAGTTAACTAGGAGGCCATATCAAGGGGAAAGTACGTCGATTTTTTATTTTCTCACTGTTTTGAGGGGGTTGGTAGAATCGACAATTCTATATAACTTCCATTTAGTTTGAAATCCTGAGTACGTTGAGATCCTAAATAATTGGTTGTGTTTCCCTTATCATGTTGCATTTTTTCTGGGGTTTCCTCTCTGCTGCCCTTTAGCATGCAAGAATGAATACCCTTTCCACATTAAAAAGACTTTCTTTTTCTGAGATATCCTTTGCCATGCTACTTGCTGGAAAAGATCCATGGACAATTTCATTAAGAGACTATTGGAACAATGATGCCAAAAAAGAGAGCCATAGAAACTTAAAAAAATAATTTTAGTGTACACAAAAGAACAGAAAGAAGTTCAGAGGGAACAGATAAGCAGGATAGTTTTGAAAGTTATGTGTGGAAATATATATATAGATAGATATTTAATATATGTTATATCCCCATGTGTATGTATATATGTGTATGTACATATATGTGTGTGTGTGTGTGTGTATATACACACACATCCTCTTAATAAAAAGGTTTGTTCTATGAAGTTTGGATTCAGTCAAAGAGCTGCACTTGAGTACCTAGAGGGCCACATGTGGTCTTGAAGTCGCAGGTTTCCCACCCCCAAATCCAAATTTTCTAATGCCATCCAGTGTTCTTACCACACCACTGTGCCTTAGACTAAATCACCCAATGTGATCATCAGCTTGAAGTGAGATTGCAGCCTGTTCACTATGTAGAAGAAAGAGGTGCTTACAGTTACACAATGTTGCTTATGAGAAGTTTGAAGACAACAGAGAGCATCTTAGATTGTCAGTCTTTAGACAGGAAGTAACCAGAATCCTGGCATGAAGAAGAATTGCCATGAAACAGATTATTACCCAACTTTGAGCTCTGCAACAGAATATTAAACAATGTGGTCTAAATAGCAGAGAGCTTGTTTTTTTTAAAACTTGTATTGATATCCATTGTCTTCATGTCACCTATATTTCCCCCTTTCCTCTACTCTCAGAAAACAATTCCAAAGTTTATTATTGTTGTTGTTCAGTAGTTTCAGGATCTAACTCTTTGTGACCCCTTGGGTTTTCTTGGTAAAGATACTGGAGTGGTTTACCATTTCCTTCTCCAGTTCTTTTTTAAAGATGAGAAAACTGAGGCAAATAGGGTTAAGTGACTTGTCCAGGGTCACACAACTAGTAAACGTCTGAGGTCAGATTTGAATTCAGGTCTTTTTGACTTCAGGCCTAGCACTTTGTGCCGTCTAGCAGCTCTTTATTCTGAACTAAATAGTACTAAAGGAGGAAGAAAGGAAAAACAAAATGCTGCAAAGCTTAATTTAAAACAAAAAACATCTGATGCTACTTGTAGTATAACCACATTCATAATCTCCCATGTTTGCAAAGAGGAGTCTTCTCATATCTCTTCATTGACACCAAGTTTGGTTATTAGAATTTCCCAGCATTTAGTTTGTATTGTGTATATGTTGTCCCGGTTTCACTTATTTAACTTTGCATCAGTTCATTTAAAGTTTTCCATGTTTCTCCACATTTATCATGTTCAACTTTTTTTTACAGTAATATTCTACTACATTCATGCACCACCATGTGTTTGGATTGTCCTTAGGTAATAGAGAAATATCTGCTTTGTTTTCAGTTCTTTGATACCACAAAATTTTGTGTCAAATATTTTGGTATATATAAGGTCTTTAGTTTTGTCATAGACCTCCTAGGGTGTATATCTTCTAGTAGTGGAATATCTCAGCCAAAGAGTTGGGGCATTTTAGTCACTCATTCTACCTAATTCCAGATTGGTTTTCAGAATAGTTATATCAATTCACAATTCCACCAACAATGCATTAATATGTCTATCTTTCCATAGCCCTCCCAGCATTAACTATTTCCATCTTTTGTCATCTCTGCCAATCTTCTGAGAGTGAGATGAAACTTTGAGATTATTTTGAGAACATCCTTTCATATGATGGCTAATAATTTGTAATTTTTGGAGAAATGTTCTTTCATATCCTTTTGCTACTTACCTTTGTAAAATGGCTTTTGGTCACATATTTTTTTTGCCTTTTGGAGGGCATTTGGGATTAAGTAAATTACCCAAGGTTACATGGCTAGTTTTTTTTGTTAAGTGTTAAGTGTCTGAGGCCAGAACTGAACTCTGGTCCTCCTTACTCTGGGGCCAGCACTTTACTCACTGAGCCACCTAGCCGCCCCGTGGTCACATATTTCTGTAGTTTGTCTATATATCTTGGATATCAGAATTCTTCCCAGAAATACTTGATACAAGGATTTTTTTTCCATTTGACGGCTCCCTTGCTTATTCTAATTGTACTTTTTGTTCATGCTAAAGCTTCTCAATTTCATGTAATCACAACTATGTAGTTCATCTTTTGTAATTTTTCTAGATGTCTTGCTTGATTCAGAATTCATTCCCCAACCCAGAGCTGACAGATATATGATCTGCACTTTTAAGATCATACAATTAATAAATAGCTTACCTACTAACCTGATGTGTAAGAATCAGAGACAGAAGCTCATTTTGAGTGACATGCAGCTTCTGAAGGAGTTGATATGTAACTAATAGACTTCATAAGCAACAATGATGACTACAAAATATTTAAATGTACACAGATCAATGTTGACACATTGAACTTGTCAGACTTAGTAATATAACTAGATAACAGTGGCTTAGGACTCTAAGTGGTCTCCATCTTCAAATTTGTGTAGGTTTCATCATGGCCACTGCTGATATTAGCGGATTAATATTAATATCTGGTATGGCTTGGAGTATAGCAAGCCTTCACTGCCCCAGACACCAACCCAGCCCAGTCAGCCCAAAGTCAGAGAGGGATAGTTTTGTCTTTTCTTTTCTTTCATTACTCATCCAGCTGAAAGGATGGGAATTTCTATTTAGATTACTATTTGAACTGCAACTGTTCAACATTAATCCCAATGAATGGCTAAGAATTGAAGTGATTTGTGAAAAAAAATCTCTTCCTCAATCTAACCCAAGCCTAATCCAAAATTTAACTGAACGCACTGTACCCACAATAGATTATAGTCATAATATTCCAGTGAATATGGTTAATGTCAAGATTAATCTACTGATGTCACCTGTCTTAGTTATAGCAGCTCTAACTTTAGCCAGCACACAGCATGAGCAGTCAAATTGTGGTATTTATTAGAACAACAACTGCCTTGTGAGTTGCTCTGTGGCTTTGTGTCTGTCATGGTCAGACCATACGCTAATGTGCAGGAAGCTCGAAACTGGGTCTCTTTCTAATTCTTTTTACCTCTCTAGCCTCAAAAGTCCAGAAGTATTTCAGAAGTGAAACTAAGTCTAAGCAAAAAATTCTTTCTGTGGGATTTCTCTTGTCCTTTTGGGGCAAGAACAAGGTCAATCTATTCCTAGAGCTTTTTCTTTATTGAATACCTTCCAGAGCAACTGAAAAACCTTTAGTCTTTTAAATTTGTGAGTGCATATATCATTTAATGAATTAATAAGTCATTCATAAGCAGATCTTTAAAATGGAACCTGGAAATCAAGCCCTCAATCAATGTGGGACTTGGGCCATTGTCTCAGTTCTGCTGCTAATTAACTGGATCACCTTGTGTAAATCATATCACTGTTCCAAGCCTTAGTTGCCTCATAAATTACAGATGAGATCACTAAGCCCAATAATAGAAAGAAGTGAAGTAGGTCTAGTATAGAGCCTTCAGGGACACATGTATTTGGGTGTGGTAGAGAGCTAATGATCCTACAAAACGGAATGAGGAGTATTCAGATGGACTGGAGCAGAACCAGGAAGAACACTTTGACAGAACCCAAGGGAAGAGAGAGATACAGCAGGAAAGGATGACCAAACAGTGTCAGTAACTTCAGAGAGCCAAGGATAACGAAGACTGGGAAAGGGACACTGGATTTAGTGCTTAAGAGTTCATTGATAACTTTTAGGAGACCAAACTAGAAACCTGAGGATGGATATAAATTTAATAAAGGTAAATAAAAGGATTCTTGTATAGCAGTGATGGCCTATGTGAAGTTAGTAATACTCTATGGTGGGCTCATTCTGCATATCTTATGATTTCCTCTAGAATCATTAAATAACTTAGGAGTGGGAGAATAGAAGACCAATTGTGGGGCTGACTCAAAATTGAAGATAGTCAGAGCATGAACAGCAGATAAACTGTTCAAGAGGTTCAAGACTGTGTTTGGTTGAGATAGTTTACTATAAGGTCAAGACTATAAATGGAAAAAAGAATGTCCAGAATAGGGGTGGTGGATTGTGAGAACAAGGAGAGATGGAAGGACCAGGACTCATGGTAAAAATGACTTAAAAGCAGTGATTTAGTGGGAGACAAGGTAGGACAGAAAACTGTGATTAAGGGGAATTCCATGGTTTAAGATAATGGAAGCTGAAATTTTGGGTGATTGGGGCATGTAAAGACAACTGCCCTCTGAGTGACTAAGGTAGAATATAGATGGAGAACAGTGGAGTTGATGAATTGAAGGACCAGGATGTTTGAAATATTATTAGCACAAATGTTGAATTCACTAAGGATGAGAGCATGGGGTTGGTCTGAAGAGAAGGATTATGAGTTGGATACTAAACCCACTGAGAATGAATGAATGACTCAAAATGGACATTAATGGGGTTCAATAATCTATGATTACATTTGCCTTTTTGAAGCAAACAGTAAACAACTCAGAAGTATTAGTGAGGTTCAACTCCAGTTGTTAGTAATCATAATTTCTTGGTTCAACAATTATTTTATTGGTTAAAAAGTATACCCTGATCTTCCTGTTTATCTAGCATAAAATGACAAACCAGTAGAAATATTTAAAATTGAGGAAAGGTTATTATTGTTAAATTTCCTACCATACCTCAGTTATAGATGTCAGTATATAGTAAGTTAGCTCTTTGAAGCCAGGAACTGTTCATTTTTATCTCAGTATCTCCAGCACAGAGTAGGTATTTGATGGGTTGTTGGCCTTCATTCTCCAAGAGGACTAAAATGACATCAGTAGAGTCAAGGTACAGTGTGTCCAACTGCGTTTGATCAGACCAATATGAGTTCAAAAGGCTCTACCACAGTTCAGGCACAAATAGCACACATGAACAGTTAGAGTAGAGATGTCTCTAAATTTGCACATCTCGCATTTCTTTGGAGCTACTGCAATTCTGCTCCACTCATAAAGCACAGAGCTCTCTTTGATGCAGGCATACCATGCTGGGCAATCATTTGACAGCATTTCCCATGTCACTGAGTTGATTCCAAAGTGCTTCAGAGAGACCTTGAGAGTGTCCTTGTATCACTTCTTCTGACTACCATGTGAGCGCCTGCCTTGTGTGAACTCTTCATAAGGTAGGCTTTTAGATAAATATATATTTAGCATTTGAACAACATGACCAGTCCATCAAAGTTGTGCTCTCTGCAGTAGAGTTTGAATGCTTGGAAGTATAGCTCAAGAAAGGACTTTAGTGTCTGGTACCTGATCCCATCAGGTGATCTTCAGAATTTTCCTAAGACAATTCAAATGGAAGTGATTCAGTTTCCTGGCACGGCTCTGATATACTGTCCAGGTTTCATAGGCATACAACAACATAGGCATACACAACTCTATACACCTTCAGCTGATTAACCAAAAGCAAGCTTCATCCATGTTTTTTCATTTATTTTTCGTCATTCCTTCAATTGATCACCCCACATTTTTGTCTCACTTGCTTATGAAATAGAGAGACAATATGTTTCTTATTCTGTAATAATAAAGATCACCCATTTCTCTGCCTGTGCCCGTGATATCCTCTACCTTCTCTCTACTACCAAACCATATTTCAAAAAATGAATCTCTTTCTGAAAGTTTTCCTTCCTTAATACTGTCTGATTTAATAGTTCACCATTTACACATTCAAGCTTTATAAGTATTTGTTTTACAACAACTAAGCTTCTTTAAAACTTTATTTAAAATATCTTTTGTTTGTTTACAGGAACATATTCTCCTCCGGTATTCCTCCCCTTCTCCCTGCTACAGTGCAATCTCATATAACAAATAGTATTTCTTTAAAGAAAATAAAGGAAAAGAGGGAAAAATCAGCATAACTAATCAATACATCAAAAATGTCTGTAAACATGTGCATTGTGCAACACTTGCCGAGGACTTCCCTCCCACCTCAACAGAGGTGTGGGATAGGAGTCTTCTCATGTCTGTTCTTTTAAGCCATGCATATTCTTTATAAGTTTACAACATTCTCTTTAGACATTTTTTTGTGATGGTTAGTTATTTACATTTCCATTGTTAGGCTTGTTGTGTGTATTGTTTTCTTGGCTCTTTGTGCATCAGTTAATGTGGATCTCTCCATAATTTAATGATTTATAAATGTTCTTAATTTATGTTCATCCCTTTTAGTTGTTTTTAACCAATGCTGAGGGACTGATTGGATGGACAGAAGTGAGACTATTATCTGTGTGTAGGTAACATGAGGGGAAAAAAAGGCTAAAGAAAGAATCAGAAGCTACATTTACCTTCATTCATCTTAGAAGCACAGCTAAAAACTGATGGCAGCTGCAAAAGCCAATCAGCTTCCCAAAGGGTCCAATTCAATCTCCAGTAGTAACTTATTTGCTCCCTGGAAAATTTTGGCTCAAAATGTTTAAGTTGTTCCTTTGAGTCACTTAACTTTTGAATTTTCTCATTTTGTGGGTTAAACACTTGAAAAAAAAAAAGTGCTTGCATTTTATCAACAAGTATGTTTTCCTGTTGCCAACTGAATCATATTCCTTATCAGGGACATTGAGTCTGAGTTTAATAATTCATATCTGAAAGTCAAATTCAACAAAGATAAGTAAAGGAAAGCAAAAACAGATTTTTCAACTTTCATTTTAAGGTAATATATAGATACACAAATTCAAATCCTTCATATTTTCTGTGACTGGAAACAAATGGACATTTGAAGAAGAGGTTTTTAAAAAAACATAAATTTTATCCTTATGTATGTATGCACGTAGATAGTATGTGTCTGTGTGTTTGTGAAGAGAGAAAATATCATCTTTGGCTGGTAATTATTGTAACATTTTGTCTGCTGGAAAGCTATGAGCCTTGCACAAATATGCTTACATTTATATTAAATGATTTCTCAAAACTTATAAAACATTAAATCCATATTGTATCCTTAGAGGTATAGGGTGAAAATCAAGATCTCAGATCCCTGTGGGCTATGTGAATGGCTCCTGGGATTATTCTTTTTTTGACAAGCTAAAGCCTATTCCAGTTAGAAACAACATGTTATTGAGAGTGCATGTGGGAAAGCTCAATTCCTCTTGTTATTCAAGGATATATTTCAATTAATGTTAGACTAGAAAATTTCCCTCAGATCCACCAGGTGCTGTTGCTGTCACTTAATAAGAAACAGTAGGATGTTCAGTGTTTTAGGTGATGTCATGGGAATGTATGTTGATTTGATGACTTCTACTCCCTGTTGATCACATTGCATTCTTGTCTAATGCACTTATGAACAACAAAAAAAAAAAAACCCAGAAGATCTGTTTCTTACTGAAAGAAGGAGGATGTCCACCTAAGACTCATGTATTTTGAAGATGAACCACAGTGAACTTTGCAAGATCTATGAATCACTTATACCCTTTACTGTACGTACAAAATGAAGGGGAGAATGGAGGTGGTGTTGGGATCATTCAAGTCTCAAAAACATATATGGATTTTAAGCATTCAGATGAAAAAGCTGTTTGCTTGCCTTAAGTTATCAGGAAAATTGCCTTAGTTTCCCATTTTAATTTGTACACAGATTTTATTTACAAATTACCTTTAACATGTGGAGTTAAAGCATCACAATAAACTTGTGCAGTTAGTACTGAAAGATAGGGAGACCCAAAGAAATGACACCTTGTACTC
The DNA here is from genome assembly GCF_028583685.1 of Petaurus breviceps papuanus. Taxonomy (NCBI): domain Eukaryota; kingdom Metazoa; phylum Chordata; class Mammalia; order Diprotodontia; family Petauridae; genus Petaurus; species Petaurus breviceps. Next base: position 49,508,228 of record NW_027185764.1, on the reverse strand, counting down.
ATCTGTCATTTAAATGGTCAGAGTATGAAACATGATTGAGGATTTACAAACTCAGTCATAGGGTCAATCGATCAAACATGCATTCATTGTTAATAATAATAACATACCTAAGATTTAAAATTTTAAGATTTTAAAAGCATTTTCCTTACAGAAATCCTATGAGGTTAATGGTACAAGTTGTTTTATACCAAAAATAGAAGAAGAAGAAGAAGAAGAAGAAGAAGAAGAAGAAGAAGAAGAAG
>NW_027185764.1:49494180-49507886 GCF_028583685.1 Petaurus breviceps papuanus | reverse complement strand
GAAGGAAGGAAGGAAGGAAGGAAGAAGAAGCTACAGCAATAAAAGGAGAGGAAGCAACTTGAGAAGTCTATTTGGATTAGAGGGAACAAATAGGAGAGTGGTGGAAAATATAATTGGATAGTTTGAACAGAATGAGATTATGGAAGTCCTTAAGTTTAAGAAGAGTTTCAATTTGCTCTAGTAGGAAGCCATTAGAAAGACAAGCTAGTGTTTGTGGCATGAAATCAGGAAGATCTGGATTCAGGTCCTTTCTCCAATACTTGCTGGCTCAATATTTAACCACTTTGAACCTCAAATCTCCTCAGCTGTAAAATGGGGATAAAAATCCTACCTCATAGAGTTGTTCTGAGGTTCAAATGAGTAAAGAAAGAGCTTTGCATACTTTAAAGCAATATGTTGATATGAGTTATTATTATTCTTCAGCTGAGAAATAAAAACATGTAACTAGTGTTAAAGGCAACATCCAAGGGAAAGGAATCAGCATTTATGCAGTACTGTGCTTTATAAATATTATCTCATTTGATCCTTATAACAGTCCTGTGAGATAGGTGTTGTTAATATCCCCATTTTATAGTTGAGGAAACTGAGGCAAAACGTTTAAGCAATTTGCTCAGGGTTATACAACTAGTAATCATGTGAGTCTGGATTTGAACTCAGGACTTCCTGATTCCAGGCCCAGCACTCTAAGCCCTGTACCACCTAGATACCTTCAAAGGACTTGTGACATTTTCCATTACTGAATTTGGATTATGTTATTTTTTCTTCTATGAACTAATCTCAGTCATATGTCTGCCTTTTGCATTAGCCACTGGTGTCTAGCGTGTTGCTTCTGGTATAGTTTTTGGCCATGTATTGTAGTGGAAAGAAGCCTCTAAAGATATGTGACCTTGGACAAGTCAATCAGCCCAATTCAATTAGTCGACTCACTCTTCCCATCTCAGTAAATGAAAGAGCCTGCTGATCTCCCAGGGAGGTCAGAAGGTTGGAGAGAGCTTTGTAAACTCTAAAGTGCCCCCCCAAAAAAAGAGATGTGAGTAACCTTTTCTATAGCAGAGTGCAATGACAACCTCTTCTTTTCTGATGACAGTTAAAAACAATTCAGAGACTTCATCCACAATGAGTTTATCTCTTTATTGGTAAATGTAATTTCGTTATTTAAATAACTAGCTCTTACATGATACCAGAAACAAAATTAACATGTGAAATGCTTTCTTTTTTCCAATATAAGGACCAGTGCTAAAAATGGGAAGTTAGCGAACTAACTAAACCTCTTGCCTCTACCCTACCTTGTTTAAAATCTTACCCATTCTTTCCCATGATATCCTGAACCAAGCAAGCACTATGTGCCAAAGCTTAGGACAAGCCCAACCCACTAGAAGTTTTAGAACTGAACTTTGAAAAAATGTCAGGAGTATTCTGAAGTGAAGAGGGCCCTCAGCTACTGGTCGTTGTGAATTATCCCTGACAATAAATAAGCATTAGGACTTTCTTCTGATGCTAGTAACTGGTGGAGTAGGAGTGGTAAGAGGCCAGCTCCTGAAGAGCTGGGACAAAGTGTAAGGGGTGTTTGAGTTGGGCAGAGACCTCAGTGACTTTGAGGATGTAAAGAAAGTAAGTGGTTAGTGATTAAGAGTGTGATTTATAGTCTATGTGTCTTAATGAGAGTCTCTGATCAATTTAAGAGTGTTTCACAACTCCAAATAGAAACAAAACTGTTAAAGATTCTTAAATTTCTTGGGTGACAGAGTCAGAATCCAAAAAGATATTGAAAGCCTCTAACATTGGGCCAGATCTTAGAAGATAAAATTTAATAGAAATAAAGGAAAAATCTTATCCTTGCATTAAAAAACTTCACAAAGAAACAGCAAGCTTTGCATAGTATATCTGCAGTTTCACATGCAATATTCTTTTTTATTATAGTATGTTATGGAAATGCTTGTTTTATTCCATATATTAAAAATGAAATAATTTTTTTAAATGAAAAGAAATATGATTGTCATACTGAATGAAAATGCTTTTTGCTTTCATTAAATTGCTTACTAAGTGCCAAGCATTGTGCTAAGCACTGGGGATACCCAAAAGGGGGGGGGGGTGGCAAAACAGCCTCTCCTCTCAAAGAACCCACAGTCTAATGGGGGAGAGAACATGCAAACAACTATGCACAAACAAAATATATGCAGATTAAATTATAGTTTAATCAACAGAGAAAGGGTAGTAAGTAAGGACAGGGAAGGTTTCCTTTAGAAGATGAGACTTCAGCTGAGAGCTGAAGGAAGCCAGGGAAGCCAGGAGGAAATGATGGGGGAGAGAATTCCAAGCCAGTAAAAACACCTGGAGTCAGATAAAGTATCACATGTGAGGAACAGCAAGACCAGTTTTGCACTAGATCATTGAGTATGCAAAGTGGAAGAAGAATGGAAAAGTAGAAAAGTGACAGGTTATGGGGGCTTTAAAAGTCTATTACACTTGATCCTGAAAGTAACAAGGAGTCATGGAATTTATTGAATGGGTCGGTAGTGATTTGGTTGGATCTGTGCTTTAAAAAGATCATCACAACAGCTGGATAGAGGATAGATTGGACTGGGGAGAGATATCTCTTGGGCAAGAAACTGAAGATTTTGGGCCTAGATAGCATTTTCTTGATGTCTTTTGCTTTTTAAAAACATGTCAGTCATTTCCCACTATTCCCTCTCCCTCTTATTAAACCACCCCTGTTTAACAAAGAAGAGAGGTTTAAAAAAAAAGCCCACTAACAAAACCATTGTCTGTCTGTCTACCACATTCCATGCCTGTAGTCTGTATACCTACTACTAAGAGAATGGAAATGTTTTATTCATCTGTTTTCTGGAAGCAAAATATGACATTACAGTCAGTTCAGTGGCCTTTTAGCATTATTTTCACAGGTAGTATTGTATTCATTGTATGTATTATTCTTCTGGTTCTACCTCCTTTGATTTATATTGGTGCATACATATATTCCCATGTTTCTCTGAATTCCTTGTATTTTTTACTTCTTAGAGCACAATAATATTCCATTCAATTTCTTCCACCTTTTTACAGTCCAACTGGGAAACAAGCCCAATTTGTTATCAGTTTCTGTACTGCATAAAGTGCTACAATGCATATTTTGGGATACAAACACCCTTTAGGTTCACTCTCTCAACCCCCACTTGCTTTGACAGATTAGGTAACTGGAAAACAACTAATTTCTCTCTTCAGGATTCCAGAAGTAATTCTGAGAGGCTTTGATTTCTAGCATTATTGCTCATACACCCTCATCGGATGTGCTCCCCCAATATCAATCATCAAGTTGACATTAATTAGCCGTTACAAGAGTGAGAAGTACAGAAGACCAGAAACCACCATCTCCACCTCCTAACCAGGGAGCATTTTCTTCCTTATGCATACACTTAGTCCCTAGGGAAAATAGATTCAAACTTAAAGTATTCCTGTAGGGAACATGTGGGGCTAAGGTATACCTCAGAACTCCTGACCCTGGGAGTACTCCTTTTGTGAAATTCCCATTAAGTTTGATTCAAGGCACAATGTCACGATGGATGAGTGGTTCCTTTGCCCAGCTGGGTAGACTCCTTCCAGAACATGATGGATTGATGGGTTAGGCAACCATTAGGCTGAATCAAGCAGGTTGCTCACCTGTGCCAGTCCCTAACCAGATCTGGCTGCTCTCTGCTACTGATTCTAGTTGCTTAGGAGACCTCTGATGGCTACGTCAGTCAAGTTTATAAGATTGTGGTCTGATCAGTTCTGTGTCTGGACATTCATTCACCCAAGATCAGGAATGAGTAAACACAAAATAAATATGCATCATATATTCAGGGAAATATGGCAGCCAGTTGTGGGGAGAAAATGACCAGTTTCTCTTCCCCCAACATGGTAGTTTACAGAAGTATTCCTCAATTGAAAATTTTCAAAGTACATGAAATTGTCTGACTAAACCTTTTCTATGCACACTGTGCTCTGGGTAGTGTCTCCATCATCGGTTCTTCTTGCTTCTTAACAAACCAGAAAACTTTTTCATAATCACATAGTACTAAACGTGAGTCATCATGGCCAAAACCAGCTTCCAAAATTCTACATGTTAGATTGTCAATAGGAAGAGAATATTTTGCACGCTCTGTTTTACCCACCAAGAAAGTTGAATCCACACTTGCTCCAAAAACTAGGCCCTTATTGCCCAGTCCCATTACTATAGACATCAAGGGACCATTGTTTCTGTCTTTGACCTCTCAGTAGAAACCTACTGGTGAGATCAAGGAACACTGACTTTTCTTGCATTATTATAAAATTCTTTTCAGAATGGTTGGACCAATTCACAGACTGACCAACAATGTATTGGGATATGTGTCTTCCCACAGAACCTCCATCATTTAATATTTCCATCTTTTGTCATCTTTTTCTGATTTTCTGCATGTGACGTAGAACCCCAAAGTATTTTGACTTGCATTTCTCTCATTAACAATTGTAGCTTAACAATGTGTGTTCTTTTGAAAGGTATCTATCTCACTTGACCATTTATGCACCAGGTAATGTATCTTGACTTTATATGGATATCAGTTTCCTATATATTTTGAATATCAATTTTTATAGGAGATATTTGAGACAGATTTTTCCTACTTAACAGATTCTCTTTTTATTTCAGCTGCATTGATTTTTTTAAGCAGGGGCTTTTTAATTTTCACAATCAAAATAGCCCATTTTATTTTTCATGATTACCACTATCCCTAGGTTTCTTAAGAATTCTCCCTAGCCGTAGTTTTGAAAGGTATTTCCTTCTGTGCTCCTCTTTTTTATGATGTGACATTTTATATTTAGGTCATGTATCCATTTGGAGCTTATAGTGTTATATCACAGGTGGTATTTTCATCACTGGGGCAAAGACTTCAGAACAGAAAGGCAGATTTGGGAAGTGAACAGCTGGTTAAAAAGATGGTATCTGAGAATGGGTTTTGGATTTCTGGACTGCAGCTTAAAATATAGGAATAATGGGCTCTTGGCCAGGAATGGATTGCCTCCAAAAGGACTGAGAAAAATGCCTTTGCTTAGAGTCTTGCAAATCTAATCAAAAGGGCTTTAAGCTGAAAAGGAAGGAGAGAAAACTGCCTACACACATATACAGGCATACTTTTATGCATATCAAAGTCTATGCCACGAAGAGTAGCAATATAAAAAAAGGAATAACAATAGAGGACTTCAGGAATTCACAGAAGATAATTTTTTTTAAAAGCCTGCAATAAAACCATGTCCTCAGATGTCTAAATATAAGTGCACAAAGTATGAGTAACAAGCAAGGACAGCACTAGATTCAAAGGCAAGGAGGAAAATTTGACTTCATAGTCATCACTGATATTTGATGCAATAGTACTTATAATTGGAAAATGCCTTTGGAATAGTATAGGTCAAGTGTTTGTACGTGACTAAATGTGTATTTGTGTGTCTACATGTAGTACCATAGTGTGGTGAGAAGAAACACTCATGTGACAAAATTTAAAAACTAAAAAGAGAAAGAATGGCGAATATTTGGTTGAAGATAATAGAGAGATAGATGCAATAATACCCTAGTAGACCACAGACCACCTTGACAGAGGGAAGAAATAGGTGAGTTTGGGAAAGAGATCATAAATCTGTCATGGAGACATTCACTCGAGCAAGAGCAGAGGAGCTAATGATTTATTGATATTTTAATGTTAATTTCAAGGGAGATTCAATAAAAAATAAAGGAAAGTAGACAAAAGGGAGGCTTGATCCTGAGCCTGATTTTGACTATCAAGAAGAATCTGCTTACTGAAGTAGAAATAATGTGTTTCTTGTGAAGAAGTGTATAATGTTAATGGGATTTAAGATCTTTCCACCCATTGATAGGCCTCAGGTAGAGCACATTAAGGGAAGTTTGCTTAGGGGAGGCTTGCTTGTAGGAAGGCTTTCACACCTTTTGTTAATTTCTAATTAGGCACTAAGTCAGGAGGGTTGTGATGCCCTCTGACTCTAAAAAGGGTATAGATACTCTGAGGTTAGCATTTCGCTTTGGGGCTCACTTGAAGGAACTCAAACTGCTTAGCTTGGAAATTAAAAACACTGTCTTCAAGAATTTAAAGGTCTGTCATATGAAAAAGAGGTTAAATGTATTCTTCTTGACCCCAAAGGTCAAAGCTAGACAGTCAGGCAACTAGCATTTTGTTCAACATCTCCTATGTGCCAGTCATTGTAGTAAGCCCTGGGGAAGCAAAAATAGGCAAAAGACCAATGGAAGCTGCCCTCACAGAGTTCACAGACTAATAGGGGAGTCAGAATATAAACAACTATGTACAAATAAAATACAGGATGAACCAGGGCTAGGTGGTCTCAGAAGGATTCAGAACACTGGGAAAGGTGTCCTGCAGAAGGTGAGACTTTGGCTGAGACTTGAAGGAAGCCCCAGAAACAAAGAGGTGGAGATGAGGAAGGACAGCATCCCAGAGAAGGAAGAGAGCCAGTGTAAACATTTGGAGTCAGGAAATGAAGCATCATGTGCAAGGAATAGCAAGGAGACCAGTGTCACCTCAGCAGAGGGTGGGAATTTAGGCTTGTTGTCAGGGAAAACCGGGAAGCTCAGTGGCACAGTGGATAGAGTGCTGGGCCTGGAAACAGGAAGACACATCTTGTTCAAATCTGGCCTCAGACACTTTACTAGCTGTGTGACCCTGGATCAGTCATTTAAGACTTTTGCCTCAGTTTCCTTATCTGTAAAACTAGCTGGAAAAAGAAATGGCAAACCATTCCAGTATCTCTGCCAAGAAAACCCCAAATGAGATCATGAAGAGCTGAACACAACTAAAAACAAGTGAACAGGGAAAACTTCCTAACAATGAGAGCTGTGCCAAAAAAGAATGGGCATTTGGGGGAATTATTAACAACTACATCGGGGGGGCCAGGTGCACAGTGAGTAAGAGCGCCCCCCGGCATCGGGAGACCTGGGATAGGTACCAGCCTCAGATACTTGGCACCCACACAAAATAACTGGCTGTGTAACCTTGAGCAAGTTACTTAACCCCAATTACTTAAAAAAAAAAAGAAAAAAAGCAGCTACATCTCACATTTTTAGAACTCTTAAAGATTTATGAAACAGTTTTCTTACAACAGTGCTGTGAGGCAGGTAATACAAGTGTTTACTCCATTTTACATATGTGAAAACTGAGTCCCATAGAAGTTTTCTACATTACTAGAGATACTCAATGAAAGTCAGGATTGCTACTTGCTTTGGAGTAAATTTTTCTTTATCCAAGGGGTTGAAATAGCTAGTCTCTGTGTCCCTTCCAACTTTGAGAGTCCAGGATTCTGATGACAAAGAGAAATGGTTAGGTACTTTAATGATGAAAGGATGAATTGATGCATTTAATAGCAATGCTTAATAGACATTTTTGAAAAAGCAAATGTATTAATATGTCAGTGGCTACCACTCCATTCAAGAGGTGATGGCTGGAGAATATGAAGGTTTAATACTAAATCTCTACATTCTATAGTTGTGTTTCTCATAACCAAAGTAATTTCATTAAATAGCCTCTTAAATCCCTGAATGACTTTTCCATATTAGGTATAATCCTTCAAACATTTTTTTATTTTTTTTCCATATATTGTAAGATTCTTATTATGATAACATTCATCCATTACTTATTGTTTTGTAAATAATTGAAATGGGTGCTCCGATATAATAAATTTCCATTGATTACCTGGTAAAAGAACACTGGATTTGAACTCAAAAGACCTGGTCTCTACTTACAATGCAGCTTCTTCCTGATCATGTATGATTTTGGCATATGCATGGGCCTTAACTCATGGAAGGAGAATCTTTAAGGTGGCATTTTGCCCAATTGAATCATATGCTTTTTAAAAACTTTACACTTAATAAACAATAAGTGCGCTAAGGTAATTTACAAAAACCTGCCTGTTCCTTTCTCATACCTTTATCAAAAATACCTCCAATAGGGGCGGCCAGGTAGCACAGCAAGAAAGAGCACTGGCTACAGTGTTGGAATGACCTGGAGATCAAATCCCGGGCTCAGACACTTAGCACCCACCCAGAAACACCTGGCCATGTAATCTTGAGCAAGTTAATTAACCCCAATTGCTTAGGGGTGGCCAGGTGGCTCAGCGAGTAAGAGTACCGGCTCCAGTGTCGGGATGACCTGTATCAAATCCGGGCTCAGATTTCAGCACCACACCCAGAAATAACTGGCCATGTAACCTTGAGCAAGTTACTTAACCCTGATTGCTTAAAAAAGAAAAAAATACCTCCAATAGACTTGTAGATTAGTCTGACAAATTTTGTAAAGATAGGAAAGTGGGTTGATAGTTACATGGGTTATGTAAAAATGGGTTGATAGTCATAATAGGGTCTGAGATTTTTTTCACCATATCTTTGGTGTCATATATCTTTCAAATATCTGGAGAACTGATTCCTCAGTACTCAAAAAAAAAAAAATGTTGCAGCAAGCTTGACCTTCCTCTTGGTTTTCCCACATTTTTTTTCTTCAGTGTTATTTTCACTTTCTCAAGCATGCAGCATACCAAAAACTGGGATATTAGAGTGACTCCATTATTAATATGGGCAAAAAAGGTTTCCTATAAAAAATCTTTATAGGTCTCTTCCATGGTTCATCTTTTCATTATTCTCCTTATAGTTTCATTCTTAAAGGTGCCTGGGATGATTTGCCTAACTGACTCTGCTGCCAAGCTTTCTGTAGACTTTTTTTCCTATACTGTTTCTCACTGCTTAGTGAGAAATTATTATTTATAAATTTACAATCTGGGGTGGCTAGGTGGCACAGTGAATTGAGCACCAGCCCTAGAGTCAGGAGGACTGGAGTTCAAATCACTCAGACATTTAACACTTACTAGCCATGTGACCTTGGGCAAGTCACTTAACCCCAATTGCCCTGCCTTCCCCCCTCCAAAAAGCAAAAAAAAAAAATGTACAGTCTTCTCCCACAAGATTTTCCAAATGAGCATATTGTCTAAACAAGTATCACCTTGACTACTCTATGTATGTCTTCATTTGACTGAAGTTATTTCTTGGGACTTTGGGTGTGAAAAAAGTGACAACCCAGTAAAAGTTCCTTAGAAAATTGTGAGGACCTCTGTCAATATTTGTTCTTTTAGCCATATACCAATTTTTTTTTTTGCTTCAATAGCTTGTTTAAATAGGTTATTGCCTCAACTGACTACCGTGTCTTCTCATTTTAGTTTTATTTTCTGTTTTGGTGTTGATATTGATCTTTTCCCCATCAAGTTGAAAATCTGAAGATAACACAGATGCCTTATCCAGAAATCAGTAACCAGTTATTTACAGTCTATTAAAATATAATCGGTTTTATTTTCATAATATTATTTGGTACCCACCATAGTATAATGCATCCCAACTCTTTTTTTTCAAAGAAAGTATACATGCTATATAGTTGTGAAGCTTGTGTATAGTTTAATAAACCTTGGGTTTTTCTAATTTCTTATTCCTGAACCAAAATTTCCAATATATCTTGTCATCCTACCCTATAACCACTTTGCATTGAAGTCACTAAGTATTAAAACATATATATGTATATATATACGTATATTTGTGTGTATAATACATGTGACTGTATATATGTATATATAGACATAAATAGCATGTGTATATACACATATATGTATAAATGTATGTATGTATATTATATATGTATAGTGGAGACTTACTGAGTTTTTCACATAATTCAATGATTAGTACATGAGTTAGAATTATTTTCATGGTGGTTTTTAGGTTTTGTTTTATTTTATTTTGCAGATACTTATCATGAGTACTGCAATATGGCCAAATGCATCATGAGATTGTTGTCTTTGGATACACAATAAAAAAGCTCCTTTTTTGGCTGTCCAATGATAGCCTATGAATCATCTTTCCCTTTAACTGTGATATTATGATAATTAATTAGCACAATGATACCTAAGGCACCATTTATCTAAAGCTTCATGAAAACATATAAAAGTTGTCCTGTGACGTCTACACTCTTAAATACCAAAAGGCGAACTTTGAAATACCTCTTTATTGATCTTCTTCAAGTGCCAGAGAAGGCTGGAGGCAATACAATGGTATGACTCTTGGATGTTGTCCTAAAACCACAAGCTTTTTGAAGTCTACCTTCTAGCTCTGAGAAATTCTTCATTACTCATGGGTCTCCAGGAATACAGTGGGAATCTTAAAAGGAAATTCTTTGTTCCTTGGTCTCTGGTTGACCAAAAAGGTGCAACCTATCATAAAACCTTTCATTTAATATATGATTTTCCAAAGTGCTTTCCCACTCATTTTTAAACACAATACTAGAATAATAGTTTACCAAAACTTAAAAAGGACTCTACAAATATTGTACAAAAATTCATTTTTAGTGTTTTAAGACTTACATTTTTGACAAAAGTGATTTCTGCTCTTATAACTCAAAGTTTCATCTGAATGATTTACCTAATTTTTTGCAAATAACTAAAATGTCTACTAACTCTCATATTGGAAATAACAGAACTAGAAACAAGTACACAACCCTTAAAAAAATATGAGTTTCTTATCCCAGTAGAATAAAATCAGAGCAATCAGTAATGTTAAAGAACATTGCCTGCCGAAGAATCCCTTTATGGCATAGCGTCATATTGCTTTAGAATATTGCTTCAAACCATGTTTCTTAAATATTATCACTAGAAACTAATATTGGAAGTTGAAGCCCCCTCACTTTTCCCTTGTGCTGCTGAACCTGAGAGGGATTCCTGCCACTAGATGGCTCTTCAATAAAATGACCTTTCACATTTCTTTCCAGTATCTTTGATTTTACTTGTTTATGCTGTAACTTAACTACCTCTACGGAGTTAAAAAGAGGAATACCCATTGTTAACAAAACTATTAAAATGTTTTCCCATAACAATGGGAAAAGGAGGAATACAATGAAGAAATGAAAGTAAGAATTAAAGCATTTAGAATGACTACAGTGAATAAAAGTTGCCATTATTCATTGTATTTTTTAAAACTGCTTCAGTATTAAGGTCTTCCTTATTTTCTTCTCTTTTTTTCCATTTTCTTTTCCTTTTTTCTTTCCTTTCCTTTCTTCTTCCTTCCTCTTTTTAAAAAAAATTTTTGAGACTTGTTCTCATTATCTTGTTCATGTTGAAAGAACACACCTACTTGTGAGCCCAGTCCCACTGCTGATTAACAAAGGAGTTCTCACTGGCTCTATTTCTGACTTGGGTTGATTTGTCCCTCCATAGGCAGCCTCTTGGACCCCTGCTCTTTGGGGTTTATAATACTGGTGTTGGCCTTAGTGGAAATTCAGTCAACTCAACATTCTTGAGCTTAAGTGATCTACCATGCTCAGCCTCCCCAGTAGCAGCAATTACAGGTGTTAGCCAGCATACCTGGCTCCCTTCTTTCTTCTTTCAATTTTTTTTTTTTTTACCAAGCAGCAGTCTGACTCAAAGAAAATAGTTAGCTCATTCACAATCCTGACACACATGCCAAGAAGTCACATGAACCAGAAGGTTTAAAATAATTTTGATCAACTCTGCACAGCATGTTTGAGGAACAGCATATTGTTGTGACGTTCTTACTTACAATCATCATACACCAATAAATGTTGACCTTTAAATATTTTCTTTATATTTGCTTTATGAGAGAATCTAAGGCAGAGGTAGATGGAATCAATACCCATCATTATCTATCTCAAGGCAGTTTGGGATTTTCTCCTCTAATTAAATTAAAATCATAATGTCTTGCTATGTATAGTGCTGTCTTAAAACACTTAATGGAAAATAAAAATAAATGTTACCTGCCCTCCAAGAACTTATACTCCACAAAAAGGAACTGAAATTATGGTTGTTGCCTCTACATTTGTGCTTTTCTTCTGGTTTACTTTTTATTTCAATTTTTCATTTAAAGTTTTCAGATAACCAAATAACAGATAACTACCAACAGTATACATGAAGAATGTAACTGTGAGGCAACTGATTACTCTACTACTGAGCTTTGACTTCAGGATGCCAGTCAATCTCTGACCAGGCATAGCCCCAAACTATATCTTTGATCCAAGTCTTATACTTGGATGGGTCCCACCTGAAGAAGAACAAGGTATCAGTTATTGGTTCAATTTGACTCCTAGATTCAAACTAAAAGCCTTCCATCTCTATTCTTTATTGTAACACATTAAGAATTTTACATTTATCCAATCCAAATAACATCTTGATATTGATGGACCAAGTTTCCAGAATATGAAGTTTGTGTTTAATGTATTTCTCAGTGGAGCTGTAGAACAATGACATCCATGTATTTGAACTGATTAGTATATTTTTAATGATACCCTCTTTGATTTGAAAGCCATACTCAGTTCTTTTTTGGGAGTGGTGATAGTAGATTTAAGACAAGATAGAACCATAGCAAGATTTAACTGTTATTGACATCATTGTGTTGGCGGTATGTTTTAAATAGAAAACAGTTTTCCACATGAACAAGAAATACTCTTAACATTTTCTCTATATTTGAATTGCATGACTAATCCATGAGTGTGGAACTGAGTCAAGGGCTTTACAATAATCAATAAAAGCATATAAATGTTTCCATATTTTGGGGTGGCTTGCTCAATAATCACTGAATTTTAATTGGTCTATATTTATAGAAGTCATTCTTATTCTAATCTTTTAAAAATAAATATGTGAAGCTTTCTGGTAAGAAACATTGGATTAGACTTGTTTCAGAGAAGTTAGCAAAATACTAATAATTCACTTGTTACTCTAAAGCATTTATACCAATAATTATGGAGAAAATAGTTCTAATCCCCTCTCCTGATATAACCAACTTGTCATTTATGTTAATAGTACACAAGTTTTCTGTTTTGTGTTTAATTCAGCTTGCATTTTCATTGGCTTAGACTTCTTTTGACCATTTAGATGAGCAGAAATTTCCCATACTTTTCTTATCTGGACATTCTCTCTCTTCTAATTTTGTTCCTTCTCAAACATCTATAGTATGGTTTTTGATTGATGTTGAATTGCTTATTTTGTTCTTTGTGTTTTGATTCCTAACATAGAGTTAATTCTTTGGATTTTACTTTCAGATGTTGATTAAGGGTATCAAGGTTTTCTGATTTGCTTTTGTTTTCCAGATTCAATTATGTATAGTTCTTTTTTTATGCCTTTAGTCAGATAATATGGTATTCAAATTTGTATTGGCTAGCTACTTTCATCATCAACACCACTGCCTTCTTATATTCCTTATTCTTTTCAGTGTAAATTCAGATAAAAACAGTCTTGGGACAAGTCACTATCCTTTCATATTGTTCTGCATACTCTTGGACAGGTGGATTTTAAAAAATTGCTTTTTTATAGTGGAGTAAAAGTATGTGGGTATAAGTTTATCCTCTGTAGTGTCACTTAGAGTTATTCCAGGAGCAGACAGGACAACTAAGATGATGATGTGCCCTATCCTATATTATTTTGCTATCCTCTTCTAAGACTTTATATTTTGAATTTTTTTTGTTACATGTAGCTTACAACAACAACATTTATGTGATACTTTAAAGTTTTACAAAGCAATATAATTAGATAGATAGACAGACAGACAGAGACAGACAGATAGATAGATAGATAAATAGATAGATAGATGATAGATAGATAGATAGATAGATAGATAGATAGATAGATAGATAGAT